>NW_019154111.1:23106092-23214667 GCF_002288905.1 Enhydra lutris kenyoni
GGAGGAAGCAGGCTCCCTGCTGAGCAGAGAGCCCGATGCGGGGCTCTATCCCAAGACCCTGGGATCATGACCTGAGCCGAAGGCAGAGGCTTTAACCCACTGAGCCACCCAGGCGCCCTCAAGATCCAATTTTAATATGCAAATGCTTCAGTTAGTCATCTTAAATATTGATCCATTTGAAGTTTGCAACCTGGAAACTTAGCCTTACAAAGGGAGAGCAGTAATCTTTCCTGTCATTTGTAAAGCTGAGAGTGTTGTTTATGAGTAAATAACCCAGCTTTAAAAGGAATAAGCCTTGAAGAATGAGCATTCACTTCCCAAGCACTTGGCATGGAATGAGTTCTATGTGGATCTACTGAGATCTTAGGATAGAAAACTCCTGGACAGGTGGGACTCAAATGGGGCAGGGTGGCCCTTCTAGGACTGTGTCTGTGGTGGAGGCCTGCTGTCCAGGTCACCCAGGGACCTCATCCCAAACACCTGAAATATAAAGGTGGGGGAATGTATTTTCAAAAAATTTTATTCTAAGATAGCCCTTAAATATCCCCAGATCCCTTTGACCTGGAGAAGCAAATTCATGACATTCCTCCTGCTCAGCATGTCTCTGTCCTTGCCCTTCAAGGCTGGCTTATGCTGAAGAGGACAGATTTCACATGCTAACAGGGCATAATCCACCATGGCGGGGGGCAAAATGGGAAACAGGGTGCCCAGGTCCAGCCTGGGAAGGCTGTGAGTGAATTCATAACTGGAGAGCCACCACGATGTCTTGGATCCTTTGGCTCTAGAATACTTGTTTGGGACTAACTTTCTGAAATGAAGAACCTTTCTGCACACTTGGTTAGAAAAGAAACAATCAGGGCACCTGGGTGTCTCATTCAGTTGGGTGTCTGCTTTCAGCTCAGGCCCGCGTCGGACTCCCTGTTTGATGGGGAGCCTGCTTCTCCCTCTGCCTGCTGCTCCCCCTGCTTGTGTGCTCTCTCTCTTTTCTTTGTCAAGTGGATAGATAAAATTGAAAGAAGGAAGGAAGGAAGGAAGGAAAGAGAGAGAGAGAGAAAGAAAGAAAGAAAGAAAGAAAGAAAGAAAGAAAGGGAGGAGAGGGGAGGGGAGGGGAGGGAGGAAGAAAGGAAGGGGGACACCTGGGTGGCTCAGTCAGTTAAGCCACTGCCTTTGGCTCAGGTCATGATCCCAGAGTCCTGGGATGGAGTCCTGCATTGGGCTCCTTGCTTGGCGGGGAGCCTGCTTCTCTCTCTGCCTGTGCCTGCTACTCTGTTTGTGCTTTCTCTCTCTCTCCCTCTCTCTCTCTGACAAATAAATAAAATCTTAAAAAAAAAAAAAAAAGAAAGAAAGAGTGAAAGAAATAATCTGTAGAAGAAATAATCTGTAGAAGAGGCAAAACCAGGTTTGGGCGAAGTTACCTTGGTGAGACCCTGGCGAGGTGGCCTGGAAGACTGGTATCTGGGTGCATGCGTGTTTGGGGGTGCATGGGGGAGGGTGAGCAAGTGTACGGCAGGGAGCTCCTCCTGGGATGCATCCTGGAGCCACCCACCCACCTCCCCCAACTAGACCAATTCTACCAGAATCTCAGGAAGTGGGAAGTGCAGGGTTGAATCCACCATCTAAGTTCTTAGAAAGAGTTCTCTCCACGTGTTACCCTAAGAATTTTGTTCATAGTCCCACCTTGGATAATGTCATCAAGGAGGTTCATTGTCCCCTCTGCCTATGCCTTCCGCCCCAGACAGGTGCTGTCTTGAGGATACAAGCCACGAGGGTGGGAGCCCTCGGCAGGCAGGTTTCTCCTCTTCTGTTCCACGACTGAGCCAAGGTTCCAAAGACATGGTTTTTGTGAGATCTCCAAGGCTGGTCACCCCCACAGTCCTTCTGTGTGTCACTTTGGGTGTCACAAATGGAGGAAACCCCTAATCATCAGTCAGGATCTCCCATGAGCAACAAAAAAGTTCTTTCAATATTATAATAATTTGGAAAACTGATTGATTAAACAAGACATTAGTTCTAACTGTTGGGGGTGGGGAATGACAATTGTTAAAGTAGTAAATCACATAAGAAAGGGAGCCCAGGAAGGTCTGTAATCAGAAAACACGCTCTTAGAAAATATTTTGAGGAAATCCATTTATGTGTCTGTCCTATGAGTTGGAAAGAGTCTAGAGTCTGGGTTTGCATCTGCCATTCCACATCCTGGCCTAAGAGTTCAGTTCCCTGATCCCTAGCTCCCTCACTCGTGTAACGGGAAGAACAGTAGCCCAGTAGCGTAACACTCACAAAATTGTGTTGGGGCTGGCACGGGTGTTCTGGCTAATCCCAAGAGCAAAGCAGTTCCAGTTCCAGGGCCCACCCCAGTCCTTCCTAGTCCCCAGCCTCACAGCCTACGGCAAAGGGAGTGCTAGTGCAGGGAGCCAGCTGAGATGGGCTGCTCCCATGTGCCTTGGTTTCCCCTCTGCAAAAAGAGCAAGCTCAGCCCTGTCATCCAAGCTGAATAATTTGGCCAGAGTAGAGTGATAATCTCTCAAATCAAATGGTATCCTCAGGGTCATCAATTGATTTCCAGTGTACCCTGGCTCTGTCCTATACCAGCCATGTCCCTCGAGGCAAGGGCTTTAATCTCCCTCAGACTGGCTCCCTCATCATTTGCAAAATAAATATGGTAGTACAGGACTGTTGTAAAGATTAAGGTCTTTGTGATAGAGCATAGGAAACATGAGCACAATGCCTAGAACATGAAAATAGTCACAGTCACTACGATTGGCTTATCAAAAGAAGCAGGCTTAGGAATTCCTGAGTAGTGCTGTACAGTTTTAAGATAATAAGGCCACATTTATTTAGGAAAAGACCTCTAATTCATTCTCTCACTCTTCCAACCAGCCCTGTGCCCTGTTCCATTCAAATTGGTGAGGTTTTTGTTGCTCCAATAGCCAAGTAGTGTCCACGGCCAGGCCCCGCCCCCACACTGATTCTCCCGGGGACCCCACCTACAGTGGTCAGTGTGGCATGACAGAAGTGACCTCCAACATCTCCCAGTCCTAAGTCCCAGGATTCTTTGTCATCAGACTCACTTGTCGCTCGCTCAATGGGAAGGGGAGTTGTAGCACTTGTTGGGGTCTTGCGTCCGTCTTCCCTGACCTTGCCCATCTCTCCCGGCAGGCGGTAAAGCGGTTCTTGAAGCAGGAATGCAAGTGTCACGGCGTGAGTGGCTCGTGTACTCTGCGGACATGCTGGCTGGCCATGGCCGACTTCAGAAGGACGGGCGATTACCTCTGGAGGAAGTACAATGGGGCCATTCAGGTCGTCATGAACCAGGATGGCACTGGTTTCACTGTGGCTAACAAGAGGTTTAAGAAGCCAACAAAAAATGACCTCGTGTACTTTGAGAATTCTCCAGACTATTGTATCAGGGACCGAGATGCAGGTAAGTTCAAAACCCTTTACTCACAGTACCTCATTCAACGATCGGTCCTCCCCAGTCTCAGTCTGGTCCTGTTTTCAGCCTGACAACTCTGTAAGTGAGCCGGCTGCCTTCAGGTTCAACGTTCATGGTCTTATAATTCATACTTCAAGTGTGAAATATGAATTCATATTTATAATTCATATTTCAGAGAGCTTTCCTAGGCAACTGGAGAAATGGGTTGAGAATGTTCAGGTTCTAGAGAAAAGTGACCCCAGGAAGGTACCTGGCAGAGTCACAATATGCAGACTAACCAAATTCTTAAGCCGGGACGAAACTCTGGTGAACTCATGACACTCTGTACAGCAACCTGGCATCTTCCCTGTGATCCTGAAGCCAAGAGGAGTAGAGAGAGCTATGCAATGAACCTTCTCTGTTACAGATCCATCTATGTGACTATGAAGAGGGACCCAGGCCTTTAAAGTTAGCCAGTTTTGAGATCCGCAATGCTTCTCAGTCCCTCGTTCTTTCCAATATGCTGAGAAGTTGTCAAATACTAGAGGGCAAAAATGCATCCCCACTGGCGTGGCCATTGGTGGGCAGTGGATGAGAGCTGTGTAAGGGGCATTTTGTTTATTAGAGCCACACCACTGCCTTTCAGGCAGTGCTTTGTCTGTCTTGGACTCACTCGAAGGGCAGCTCCATCAGCCTCAACATAGCTGTTTCCACCAGCGTGATTTTAGGCACCTGCTCTTCACCTCTCACCCCTCCCAGGCAGCCCTGAGCTCCAGGCATAGCACAGTCTTTGCAAAGACTCATACAAAATAAGTCTCAGTGGATAGGAGGAGATGGAGAGCCCACAGCCAACTCTGGCTCGAGCCAACTTCCCAGACTTAGTAGAAAGCAAGGGAATTTATTATCAGGAAAAACGTCCTTGAATTTAAATCTAAAATTTAAATCTAAATTTAAATCTAAAATTGTTTTTGGTTCTAAAGTAATTGCAAAGAAACCAGTAGAACAGCCAGCTCCTAACACTAGATTAACCATGAGGGATAATTACCAGGGAATGTCACAAGAAGTCCAGAGCCTCTCCTTTGTCCCTGAGCGGTTGAATTTCCCTCCTGGTTTGAGGAGCACGTTCCTTACAGCACCGGACGGGTCTATACCTGCAGCCTACGGATTAGCTAGGACCGAGCACAGGGACTAGAATGCTGCTGCATTCCTGACATGCTTTGGGACCTCTAACAAGTCATCCTACCTGTCAGCCCACAGTTTTAGCCAGATCACCATGAAACCTATACTTTGATACAAGATTGTCCCAGCGGTCTGGCTCCCCTCTGCCATTAACTAGCCATCTAACCTCAGGCTCCTCAGCCAGGACATGGGGATGATGATATGATGATCACTTTAGGAATTACAATGGATTGATTCCTGTGTGTCAGGTACTGGGCTCAGATCACTGCACACATGGTTTTATTTAATCCTTAGAACCACCCAATGACATCAGCGCAATGGAACCAGTTCCTGGGCGGGGTGGGGTGGGGTGGGGGGAGGGGTGGGAGAGGGTGGCTCCTTGTTGATCAACACCAATGTGAACCAAATTCCCATCTTAGCTGTTGAGATCAGATAAACAGCCCTGGATAACATCATCCCAACTGCCTGGATGAGAAAAGTGAATGACTAGCTCAAGATCTCCCTGGTCTTGGAGAGGATGTGTGTCTGGCTATCAGACCGCGTGGCCCGCACACCTGACCCTGACACCGCAACTTGTCACAAGCTAGCTCTGAAAAGGTGTGGCGAAGCCAACCCCTCATTTCAAATGTAAGAGGGCCTGCTTCCCCAGGACATCTGTCCTGGGCTTTCAGATTAAAGCAGTTTGCACAGTGAAAAAAACAGGTATGATGCTCGATGGCCACTGAGCCACCTCATGGGCATCCGATGAAATAAAGCCCTGACTTTGTGTTCTCCAGAGAGGAGATTCTGAATCTACCCCCTGACGCCTCTTCAGGATGCTAAGTTATCCTTCCACACTTTGCTTTGGCTCCTCCCTGTATTAGATCACGATTCTGTTTCCTGGTCCTAAAATAGCAAACACGTCTGCAGTACCTGCCATTCGTTAGCACTTGGTCTACATTCTGCCAATGACTCGCACAAAGAATATAAATGGGTATGTTATTATCCATTTTATGGGAGGGAAAAATGAGGCTCTGACAAACAGGGTATGGAATTTGCTAAAAAACCTCCCAGAGGCAGAGCAGGGACTCGAACCATCCATTGTTTTAAGCATTCTACTCTTGTCTCCAGACACGCCAGCTACAAGGCACCCTGTGGCAGAGGCTGACGTTCTGAGGGAAGTTTTATAATTTCTTCACTCTCCATTTATTTCTGTTCTATTTTAGGTTCATTTTAACTTATCTCATGTTTAGCTTAAAAAGGATGTGAACTTAGTTCTTTTGCTGTTGATTAACCAGGAGCTACCCTGTTATTCCTTTTTTTTTTTAAGTAGCTGGTCCCAAAGTATTAGATCAGATTTCCATTAAGATTCCTAGATTATTCATACCTTGTTTGAGCTAGCCTTCATGTCCTTTTATAGCTGAGCCTGAGGAAATACCAAAATCATCCATACAAACTTTTCTTTTTAATTCTGTTGACTATCGGGTGACTATTTTAGTGAAAATATGATTCAGAGTGTTTGCTATCATGTAGGCAAAAGTTCCCGTTACTGAAAGAGTAGAGTTTTTATTGTTCGTACTTGAATTCACATGTACCTAACCACATGTATGAGATTTTCTCTGATTTTGAAGATCTCAGAAGAAGATCTCAGATTTTCTCTGAGAAAGCCTGCTTCAACTCACACAGCGACCGAGAGCCTTGTGCCTTGCCTGTGTAACCTATGGCCTTCTAAAGTTGAAGGTTTATCCTGGCCATTTTCTACTAGAAACTCCTGTAGCGTGCGCTCTAGAAAGTTGGTCAAAATAGTTGTAGAAGTGGGTGCGTCTGAATCCTTCTGGAGGTGCCTCTAACCTCTGTTTGCAGAGGCAGAGAGAGGTGACAGAATCTGAGACAATTGACAAGGGGGAGACTCCTGCCTGTAATTCACAGTGACGTTCCTCCTCTGGGCTCTGCCCCCTTGTCCTGGAAGAAAGGTGCTGGATATTGCAGGGCTAGCATCCTGTCGTCTGTACTAAAGCAGCCCCCCACATGTGCGCATCGCTGAGAAAGCATGTCACGAGGGTATGCTCTTCCCTTCACGAGCATCGTGTCGAACCTTAGGAAGGGCCTGTTTTCTGCTAAAAGGAACTCCCACATGTTTGACATGGGTTACCTTCAAAAGTATCCGGGGTCTAAAACAGGTCCAAAGGTGGCAGTAAAATTTAAAGCAAATAATGTGTCTTTCCTTCGCTCTATTAAGTTTGGCACCGTTCCCTAGATGACAACTCATGCCACCCCGTCTACTCTATGGTGGCACATCGTTCTATTTCTCTTTTTTAAAATTTCATGCCATTTCCTATTGAACTGATTGGGAACCTTCTGCTTGTGCAACACTGGAAAAGCAATGGTGGTGAGCAGATTGAATCTTGCCAAGTAATAGGCTCCTGTAGCGGATTGACTTCAGTCTTGCTGGCCGGTGCCTGCTCCCTGCTCCGATTAACTCATCATGTGACTGAAGCGAGCCTGTGCGTTTTGTCAGTCTGGTGTGTGGGACGGATGAAGGCTTTGGGTCTAGTCTGCTCTTTCCCAAAGCGAGGGCCTCTTGGGGAAACTGTTAGATCACAATCTCAGGGGATTGTTGCTGGGATTCCATCTGCATTTCAAACTTGAGTACATTAAAGTGGAAAATCAATGTTTTAGGCAATCCCCGGCCTACAACGTTGCTTTTCCTAAGTATTTTTTCATAAGTATTGAGTAAGAAGAAATCCTAAAGACATTATATTCTTTAGAATACCTGATCTCTTATGAAGGAAAAAAAAATATTTAAGGAGTTCTAGACAAATGGCACCCAAAAATATTCCCCACCCTGGCTTGCCCAGTACAAGAGGGATGTTCTTCCACGTGGAAGCCCTGCACTTTCAGGAACCTTCTTGCACTGTGAGTGCATTAAAGTGATCTCAGCCATCCAAGCATTCACATCCAAGCTTGACAGAGATGACCAAGCCAGCCCTTTAGTGAAGTCCTGAGAGAATGACAGAAAGCATTAGCAAGCAAATTTCGATGAGAAAGGCAGAAGGCTGAGTCAAGACCCTGGGCTGCTCATGGGTGAGGACAGACCCAGATCCCAGGGACAGAAGGAGGGTGGGAACATGGGGTGAGTTCCTCTGAGAGTCTGGCCCTACTACACACATTCTGGACATATTCTCTGAATCTGCACATCAGTCACCTCCATTTATAGAGAAGGGAATGGAAGCTCAGAAAAGCTTCTTAACTTGCCTGAGACTGTGTGGCCCATAAGTGGTAAATGAAACAAAACAAACACAAGTCAAATCAAAAGTCCCTACTTTCCTCGCTATATAACTTCCAGAAATCCGGGGAAGGGAGACCTGTGTCCTAAAGAGACAGCGTGAGGATGCGGGAGCAGAGCAGGCGGAGGGGCCTGCAGAGTGGGGAGGTGGAAAGTGGTCAGACCCCAGCTTCCCTCCTGTTTGGCTCCGGCCACCTCAAAGCCCCTCCAACGACAAGCCCTTCAAGTCTGCAAGAGTGTTCATGTCCTTCACGGTTCCTAAAAAATATCACAAGCTCAAAAACGATTAAAGAAGATAATCTTACGGCAACAACCACAAGAGACTTTCTCCACCAGCCTTCAGCTGAGCAAAGCGAGCGCTCTGATGTTCAATGATAAAGACTCCCCCCAGATCTCAGAAGTCCGCACGGCGGTGTTGCGCCGCGCGTGTGACATGAAGCAGGCCACACTGGAGGCTCCATCTGGGCAGCCGGGCTTTCTGAGATGCATACTCTAGTGGCTGTGAGGTTATCTACTCTGGTTATTGCCCCAGGCGTCTGTAAATCAAAGAAGCCCTCAAGTTAGAGATAGTCCACCTCTGAGGAATGCTGCTGTCCTGTCCAGAGACGCGGATGCACCTCGTCACAGGCCACTTTCCCCTGTTATGAGGTAAAACCCTGACCTGGGCCGGGGGTCACCCTGAGGTCTCCTCTCCAACTGTAGGAAACAGGCGACCCTCCACCTCCTCTCTAGTCAAGTTCAAAAAAGAGAGTTCTGCAATTGTTTAACCTGTTGTTTGCTGTAAGCCGGAAGCGTGGCTGTGAGTGGGGGACGTGCTAAGGCCTCTTTCCTCTACACAAATTACACTTGGCAAACAGCTTGGAAACCCTGGGAACACAATTCCAACCACTGTTTACAGCGATTCACCAATCTAGACATGCCCCCGGCGTGGCTGGGTCTGCGGCAGCTCTGTGATTGTGACCTGATTGAAAGCAAGGGAACAGCCAATAGGAATGGAACGGACGGACCTTATTTTGATATTAAATGCACAATTCCCACAATATCCCGAGGTCCCTCATGGCTTCGTGGGTCAAATATGTTTTTGAGCCCCTTCTCTATGTCAGACCGTTTGATAAGCCTCTGGTATGCAAAGATGTGGAAGCCAGACTCGGTCCTTGCCCTCAGCCTTCATGAGGCCGCCGGTCTCTGTAGACGAGCTGGGTGGCGGGCAGGCAAGGCATGTAGGCCGGGTGCTCCGGGTCCTCAGGCCTGGACAGGAAGGGGGCGCTTTCTGGGTTTTTGTCCTCACTCTGTCGCTCTATTCCAGGGTCTCACTGCACGTGTGTCATTTGAAAAACTAAAGACTAGGTTACTCATCCCTTTCTATGTTGAAATTTATTCTAGAAATTCATGAATTGATATCTGAGAAGTGCCCAGACAGCTAGACCAGGAGAGAATGAAATGAAAAATGTATTGGTGTATCCTGTAAGTCACCATTTTCACAGGCAATTGTTGATTATGTTGTATAATTAACATAAATTACTATCCAGAGGACCCTCTTTTCAAACTATTAGTGGCAGGTAATACAATTAATTAGCCTGTTCCTCCTTCCTGCAACATAGTCTTCTGATTTTCCTCCTGCCCTGCTAGCTGGTCTTCCCCAGTTCCAGTTGCTAGTTTCTCCTTGTCAGTCTTGAAGATGTACACCCCTTCTGCTTCTGCACCTTCTCCCTCGGTGGCCTCCTCTTTCTCGATGGCTAACTGCTTCTGGGGTCTCTTCTGGGTCCTACCCACGCTTAACGGCTCCTGTCGGTTGCTCACATCATGCTCAGTCTGATCCTGTTAAAACTGAACTCTTGATTCGTCCCACTCCCGAAATCTGCTTTCCCCAAGCGTCCTCTTCACAGAAAACAGCAAAGCCATCTGCTCCATGGGGCACATAAAACCGCAGGTCCTTTGCTATACTCTTTCTTACATCTTGGCCCATCACCAGGTCCTCCTAAAATGCATCAGGGATCTAGTTCAGAAAGCCTTCCTTGTTCCTTGACTCACAGCATATACCATGAGCTTTAGTAAGTTGATTTACGTATTTGTTCGGTCTCTGTCTGTCCCACTGGATTCTGATTCCATGATGGCGTGGTATGTCTGATCACCACTGGGTCGCCAGCACCTAGCATGTAGACTGCTGAACTGAGTGGAATGGCAAGTTATAAAGGACATAAAATATGCTCATCGTAGGAGCTGAATTCTTAGTTATGTTGCTGCAGGGTCATAACTTAAAGATAACTTGGTTTCTTTGACAGGTGATTATTAAGCATGTCTTCACTCATTGCTGATGATAATACACGGCCTGTGAAAATTCCCATTTAAACTGAAATGTTAAAGGGAACTTTCCCTCATGTTCAAGTGCATTAGTGGACCATGTAAAGAGCTGAAGCTGTTGGTGGCTGCCCATTTCCCTGGAAGAGATAAAACTCTCATAGGCAACAGTAGACTATATTGATGGCTTTTAGTCTCCACCAAATACTCAGTTCTTTTACTCTGTGTGGGACTACTTCTTAGTTCATCCGATTTTGTTGTTAATGCGAGCAAAATACTTCTAATACTACCTTATGTTATAGGCGTGATCTGTAAGTCTGCCTTTCCTTTCAGGATGTAGGTGTACTAAATTTATTAAACTTTTAGGATACACTGAAAAGGGCTCTAATTTGAACTGACAGTGGCAATCAGATTGAATTGTGAAAATTGAAAGAAAAAAGAAAAAGAAAAAGAAAAAAAGAAAATTTCAGAAAAAAGGAAACAAAATTCTTATTTTCCTATTTTTGAAGTCTTTGACATAATTGGCACCAACAGAAATTTACCAAATTGAGGTCTTTCTTTTTTGTAACAGAAAAAAACTAATATGTCATAAACAAAAGAATGAACTTAACATATTTTAAAACAATGTATTTGCTTACTTCATGTGAGCTTTCCCCATGGAACCTATTTTGTGCTGGTGTGGTTGATCTCTTCTTTAAATCTATGCAAATCCTGTATTCCTAACCATTCCTGGCATTATGGCTCAGTAGACTTTGGTGCGACCCATCACTACCTATTACTGTTTTTAGTGATTACTGATTGGGTAGCCGTGGACAACTTAACTTCTCTGGGTCTCTTCACATATGTGTTTTATTCAGAAAGTCCCGTAAATGAATGAGTGAATTGTGAATAAATTTCACTCTAAGTTTGCCATCACAGAACCTGAACTTGATGTCACAGACTCCCTTAGGTTGCTATTTTCAATTTCTATCTTTTAAAAAATGTGCTGCATTTCTTTGCATGTGTTCTCTGTATATCCAGTGAGATCATCTGAGTAGAAACCAGGCTGTTAGCTAGCTTACTCTGACCTTAGTGCCTGAGGACTCAGTGGCCGCTCCCTGGGGAAGCATGCCCTCCTTTGTCAAGGAAAAGCTGATCTTCATTTTTAAGAAATTGTTTTTAATTTAATATTTAATGAATTGGGACTTTATATGTTGACAGCTGAGCACTATGTAGTGTATAGAAGAAATATAAGATCCAACCTCTGTCCTTGGGGAGACAAGATGCATGAGAAATCATCAAACATTTTGTAACAGTATATGAACTCTATTGCATGACACACATTATAGGACTTGGGAGGGGGGTCAGGTGGGCAAGGAGCAGAAACAGGGATTCCTCTATGGAAGGTGCTCAAATAGGCCCGAATCTAGAAGAATGCGAAGACTTCTGATCCAGTGAAGGGAGGAAAGCCCAGGACAGCAGATGAGAGTATCTCCCATGAGGAAACAGCCTACATAGCTAGTCAAGTGAATGGGACAGTGAGGATTTGGCCTGATCCTAAAAGGTATAGGTGGGGGAGCAATGGGAAATAAATTTGGGTAGACTAGGTGTGCCAGACATGGAAAGCCTTGAAGAGTCTGAACTTAACTCTAATTCCATGATAGGATTTGTTAATTTAATGGGACATGCTTTCTTGTGCCAGTCAAGCTTTTCCTGGTTATTAGAAAAATGTTGAATAAAATCCTCTGAGAGAAGGGGAGATACTGTCTTTCCTAGTTTTAGGTTTACAATTCTTACTACGCGAGGGGGAAGCCGTGTGTGTAGATGAATGTGCGGTCTCTAACATTTGCTCTAACATTCTTTTCTTCCCTCGATAAATCTGTGTCGTTAATGACAACATGTAAGTCAACCAGAGGAGAAACAGCCGATTGGATGACGGGCTTAAGTGAATCTTGCTTTATGTCCTAATGGTCAACATATGGGCTTCTGTCAGCCTGGAGTGGCAGGAATTTCCAAAGACACAGACCCATCCACAGAGAAAGACCGTTCGAGAGAGCGCCCTTCCTCCAAGGTCCCAGAGGTGTGGGTCTGGGAACTATTAGCAAAAGCTCTCCGTCCTCCTCTGCTGTCAGGAAGATGCATGTCGGTGGAGACAGAAATGTTTTTGCACTGGGAACCCTGACTCCATTATTAATTTTATAGCTCTAGGGAAGGGATGCTTGATTCTGTAAAGTTCCCGCGGCACTGCCCCACCAAAAGTGAGTCCGATGGTCCCAGCTTGCGGGATTTAGAAACTCTGGTTCTTCACCCTCCTTTTTCCCCCGTGCACATGGGAACTCTGTGAAGGGTGAGGACCATACTTGTGGGGAGGAGAAAGGAAGATGTGGCTAGAACTCACACCTTCCCATGGCATAGACATTCCTGACTGCCTGGATCTTATGGACACTGCGTCTGGGCAGATAATCTCCTAGCAGTGTGGTGTGAAGGCGACAGAGGAAGGCTGGGTTCCCTGAGGCCACGTCTGCCACACTCCGTCTGGAAAATGGGATCCGAACCCAGACAGGCCACACATCAGGTTACATTTCACAAACCTAAACCTAAGGGAAGTCAGGGAAAAGAGCTCGGACTGGCAACTTATCTTAGGTAAACTAAGTAAATCAATGTGCAGTAGGAGATAACATTATAAATCACTATGAATGATTTTTAAAGAAATGTGAGGCATCTCATATATGTTTATCTTCTTACCATATACCACTTTGGGAAACTAATGATAGGGCCATTACTCAAAATATTTTTAAAACTTCTGTTGAAGTATTTGTAAAGCCCACCACACGAGCTTTTGCGGATGCTGTAAGATGCAGATATGTGACCTGTAAAGGTCCATTTGGGTTTAGGATATGTCTCAGCAAATCTTAAAGTCAAGTCCAGGGGAGAGTTAGGTGAGGGAACAGGCTAAGACATGCTATTTTGGGTGAGAGGCAAATTGGTGCTATTGGCTTTCCTGAATCAGAAAGTTGTGCTTAGCGAGAGTTCTTCCCAATGTTTTCAACCATGGCCCCATCAGTGACGGAAGTTAAAACCACCTTGAGGTTTTGGGAGGTGTGCATGTTGGTATAACAAAGAAATGGTCTTGTCCCTCAAAAAGGTGACAGGAGTTCAGCGGGGCTCTTAGTACAGGGACAATGCATGGAGGCCACTAACTGCATGCTAACTAGCCTTTCTCATTCTCATGTAACTGTAGTCGTCTTCACTGTCTGTGGCATGGCATATGCTGGCGAAAAAGTCCCTTCCAAAAAGATTACGCATCAGGACTTTTGCAAGTTCTTCATTTGCTAAAAGGATGAAGGGAGAGAGCAGGAAGGGTTTTAAAGTTCATCCTCCTGGGATCTGGCAGGGCTGTGGGCTGGCGCTCTCTGCCAGATGCCACCACGGTCAAGAACTTGAGCTCTGGACTCACACAAGCCTGGCTTCCCCTCCTGACCTGCCTGCTGCCAGCTGTGTGATCAAGTTCCTCCCCCTTCTCCACTCCCCCATTTCCAAACTGGTAATCACAGACCCTACTTTCTAAGCTTACAGGAATTAAATTTGATAATACAGACAAAATGCTTCTCATAGGCCCTAGCCCGTGTTGGTGCCCCATAATTATTGGCTCCAGTTATGAACAAAAAGAAGAGAAAGAGGATGGAAAAGAAGGCAGAGGGCAAGGAAGCACGAAGAATGAGGGGAAGAGAGGAACAAGGCAAGGAGGCATGGGCTTCGGACTTCAGGCTGACGTTGGAGCTGGTTGAACCTGGGGGTTCCTGCTGTGGTCCTAGGCAGGACCACCAGTTAACTGAGGATTGACTCATTAATGAATGGTATAGCATTGGGCGGGGGAGATCTAGAAGTGTATGTCTCAATATTTAGAACTAAACAAGAGGGAAGATCATAGAACTCGGAGGGTCCCTTTCACAAGGTGCTCACACACACACACACACACACACACACACTTACAGTCTTGATTCCTTTCTCCTATTTTAAGAATAATGGTGACGCCTTCTGTTTTGGAAAGGACAGTGGGAGGTCCCTAAGACAGCAGAGCCCTTCTGCTATCATTGATAATGGGGTTTTATTATAATTCCAGTAAAGGAAAGCAGTGCCAACAAATTTTGTATAGATTCTGAACCCTAGAAATGTTCTTTTCAGGGTTTTGGTGAAATGGCTCTATATTCTGCTTGAATGACAGCAAGCGTCAAAACTGCTCTCCTCCCCTACAGTCTGTCATTAAATCTACTCAGATGCAAACCCCAAAGGAAGAGCTAATTTGTAGTCCATCATCCTGTAGCCTCTTGGTCTCCCCGGACGACAGAGCCGCCCTGCACCTCTTGGCTGGCACATTCCTGAGAGCTTGGGGTCCTCGCAAGGGGGCCATTCCTCCTCCAGGCTGTGACCCCTGTTCTCACATCAGAGGCTCTCAACCTTCAAAATCCCTTCTCCTCTTCCTCCTTCTGGGCCCTCTTCATGTCCGGTTTGGGCGGCCAGTGGAGAGTGGTGTGTCCAGATGAGTGGTGTTCTCTGGTGTTCTGTAACCGAACACTGAGCTACTGAGATCTCAGTGCCAGAGGCTTTGTCTCCTCGACTGAAACCACTTCTGAGTTAAGCTCTTGTCAGTGGCCATCACTTTGACCACCTCTCTCAGAGATCTGATGGCACTGAGGTCACTTCCCTAAGCCCTCCTTCTGTTTAGAGTCTGGTTCAACTTTTTGCATCCAAAGGACAAAAACAACCCAACCATCGCTGTGGCTGGTCAGACCACTAGCTCAGGACCTTGTTAGGCTTCAGGCCACTGGGGAAAGGTCACCAAGTTTGATATCAGTAAAAAGCCCATAGCCTGATTCGGGAATAAGACTCTTCACCTCCCTGTTCCAGCCGCAACCCACCCCCCCCACACACACAACTCACAGAACCAAGGGGGAGAGAAAATTCCAATTGCGTGCATTCTTATTTTAATGAATGCATATTGGTGGAAGTGAAGAATGCTTATGGGTGTGCAGGTTTATGGAAAAAACACAAAAAGGTGAAAATTCAGCAGACTCCGGGGAGGCAGGTGACAGTACTTCTCACACCCGTTGGGGGGGTCTCCTTTGCACCATGGCTCAGTGGTCACCTCTGAGGTAAAGATTTCCCACTCTGCATCTCTACGCTGACCTCTCTCCTGAGTCCCAAAGAGTATTTTCAGTGAATGTTCCTGCCTGGAGGACCCACTATCAACAGCAAAGTCAATGTGTTGAAAACAAAACTCAGTATCTCGGCTCAAAGCCTGCCCCTTTCCAGGTGTCCCACCCCAAGGAAGGTCACCAGCATAAACCCAGTCACTCGAGCCAGAAGCCTGGGAGTATTTCCTGACCCTCACCCTCTGTGTCCTGCCCATCCTGCCTCCTCCAAGGTCCCCTGAACCGTTTAACCTCTCCCACCCCCACCAGCACTGTCCTTGTCCCGGTCACCCTGTGTCCTCCCCAGGGCACTTCATGGCTAACTTGACTCCTTGCCTTTACCCTGGCTCTCTTCAGTCCATCTGACCCCAGCACCCACCGTGAGCCTTCTGAATATAAATCCACCATGTCCCCCTTTGGGTAAAAGCTCTTGGTATCCTCTTTCATCCTTGGGTTAAAGTTTCAACGCCCTCACCTGTCCCACAAGGCCTTCCACATCCTGGCTTCTGCCCACCTCTCCCGCCTCACCTCTTGCCACACTCTCCTTTGAATGCTGCCCTCTAGCCAGGTTAAACACCTTTCTGCTCCTCACATATCAGAATTTTGCTGGTTTCCTATTTTTGCCTATGTGGCCTCCTCCCTCTTCTTTTTGTTACTGGAGCATAAAACACATACAGAAAAGTGCACACCACCTATATAGCTCAGGGAATGGTCTCCAGTTATGGAAAAAACACAAAAAACACACCCATATAATCTATGCCCAGACCAAGACCTGAAGAGGACTGGTATTCCAGAAACCTCCCTCATGCCCCTTTTCACTATTTCCCAAGGGAAATCACTACCCTGAGTTCTAATAGCATAGACTGATTTTTCCCACTTTCATACTTTATGTAATTAGAACCTACCGAATTGTGTCTGATGTCTACTGCTGCATAAAAAAACCACCCATAAATTTCACAGTCTAAAACAACCTGAAAGTCCCATCTCAGACTCATCAGTCCTTGCTGCCATGCTCTTTTGTCCACTTTGCCACCAAGCTTCTTGAAAACTGGCCACACTCCGTGTCCGTCTGCCCTTGCCCCCATTCACTCCGCGATCACTGCTGCGTCCTGTGGTTCTGCTAAAGCAGCTCTCCTTAGAGAGTGCCTGTTACCTCCATCGTGTTGAGCCAAGTGCTCAGTTTCCAGTCTTTTCCTCCTAACCCCCTGCCCCCAATTCTGTGAGTCCCCAAGTCCTAGTGATTGTCCCCCCTTTCACCCATCACGTATTTGTCCTACGCTCATCATCTCCTGCCTGGACTAACCAGCTGCCTCAAGGATACCTCCCTGCCCCATCCCGGCAGGCTTTCCGCTGATGACGAATCTGGACAGGCTTGCTGCTCACCATGGGATGAAACCCAAACTGCAGCAAGGCAGGAAGGCCCTGAACCCCTGCCTCCCCACGCCTGTGCCGCGGCCACACTGGCTCTGCGTCCCATGAACTCACCCCGGGGGGTCCGCTGGGAGGTTCTGTCTTACCCAAGATGCCCTTCGCCCCCTTCTCCCTCCAGACCTACTTATCCTCTCCATCCTACCTCCAAAGCCACCTCTGTAAAACTGTGCTGGTAACAGCTTCTTTTCTGACCCTGTTTGCTGCTATTGGTGTTAATAACACGCATTATCATTACTATATATTTGACTCACTCTCTCTGGAACATAAGCTCCTCAGAGCAGGATCTCTGTTTTGTTCTGATATATCCCCAGCTCCCACAACTGTGCACATAGTAGGCACTCAATAAACACTGGCTAATGAGTAGAAGGGTAACATTCACTGAGCCCTTATTTGACAGGTGTTTTTCCTGCAGGATCTCATTCCCTCCTCATCACAGTCCTGTGAGGAAGGAACTCCATTTTTATCCCAGATTCGCAAGGGAAGAAACTGACGCCTACTGCGATGAAACAGCTTGCCCAAGGTCACCCAGCTGATACATGGCAAAAGCTAAGACTTGGATCCTGATGTGTCCAAGCTCTAAATAACCTGATTCTACCATTGTTAGTTTGTCTCCAGTGCTGCTTTGCCCAAACCTCTCCTGGAGGTTACAGAAGGTCTTTAGCAAACAGAACAGTTATCTTGAAGTAGTGCAGGTACCTCTTTACATAGTAATCTCTTCATTATAGTATGAGTTCTCAGAGAACAGGAAGTGAATTCTAATTATTTTACCTCTCCACCACCACTACCCAAAACTCTAAAGAGTCAGCACAGTGTCTTACATGTTTGTGTTCATTAGATGTTTGTTGAATGAAATAACAGGCGTGCTGTTAAGAAGCAGTCCTTCTTGTCCAGTCAGTAATTCTGAGCACTGTCCTGACGATTGTCCCCAACCGCGTGCTACCTCTTCTGTGTGCTTCTTCAGCACGATAGAGGCTCCTGGCCATCCCTGGCTGACCCCCTTCTCCCCCCTGACCCCAGCCCTTTGCCATCCTTCCGGTCATCATGAAATCCCCTGCCTGTCTTCCTGCCATCAGTGGCCTGATCACGCAGAACGAGTTCGCCCAGCCCTCTCCTCTTCTTGACCTCACGGCCTGCTGGAACCTGGCTGCTTCCTGGGTCATTCTTGACAGGCAGGGCAGCATGACAGTTATGTAGATAATTGGAACACAGTTTGGATTGTGGTAAACAAAGAGAGAGTCACGAGGCAGGGCAGGAGTTATAAAGCAGGAGAAATTCCTTGTTAAATGATAGAGGAACTGGAAATGAATGAAGACCCTGTCCTTTTCATCTTGACACACTTTTTTTTTTTTTTTTAATTTTAAATAAGGAGCTTAGCTTCTCTCAGTTTGTCAATTATTTAGGATTGTTGATTGCAAGTAATAGAAACCGGAGTGGTTTAAGCTGAAAGGGGAAATTTATCATAAGGATACAGAATCTCTAGGAACCCAAAGGTTGGAATGCAGCCAGGCCTCAGGGATATATGGAAGCAGCTCCAGGAAGATAGTCCAGAATCTGGGCGGCAACCTCTTTCCATGTCTTGTCTTCACTGTCTAAGTACATCCGTCTCGTTCTTACTTCTCTGTAGACCTCCACTTGCCCACACACTTCATCATGGTGCATGGCTGCCAGGGGCTACTGAATATGTATTTGGCACAACTGCGTAACTCCCACAAAACTGCCAGTCCCCAGGGAAGTCCACCAGTCCCCAGGCCCTGTCCAGTCACCTGCCACCAGCAGAACCAGTGATGGTGTTCAGCATGGCTGCCAAGTGTCCATTTCTGTGCCAGAGAAGAAGCAGAATGGATCCTTCTGAGCTGAGCAAACTCTCCACAAAGGCCCACTACACTTTGTTCTGTTGTCTAATAATACTCTTATGAAAGAATTCCGGTGCTTCCCCAGGAATAGAAAACATGAAGAGGCATCCTGTCTTTGAGAGTCTTTTTCAGACACAAATACATAAAAATGAATTGCCATTTAGGAAACCTCACCTTAAATAACTAAGACAATGTTCCAGTGGTAGTTCCCAATAGGTTTTTAAGCCATTTCTGTTCATTGCAGGCTTGTCATCCTGGCTTCGCCCAGGAGCCTCACACACCTCTAGATGGTCCACTGGCCCACAGCGCTTGTGGTAAAGCAGACGGGCGTTGCTCCTTCCTCAAGGTCTTACACCAACGATGCTCACGCCTCCCCCTCAGCAGCCAGAGTTTCTCTCCTCTTTCACATAAGGCAGGGTAGTCAGGTTTGGGGAGAGAGAATCCCCTCCTTTTGAGGGAGTTCTGACAACTCCTGAACCTGGGTCACGGCTTCCTTGATGTGGTTTGAGGGCAGGTGAGAGGGATCTAGGATAGATCCTTCTTTCATTCTGAGCTGGCCTTGCACACTCCGTGATCCACCAGTGCAAGCCTGGGTAGGGCTAAACTCAAAACGTTTATCCAGCTCAGAAGTGGGAGCCCTAGAGGTAAGTTGCCCGAGGCAGCTCCAAAGTTTCGCATCAGTCTTCCTCAGACTTGGCCCTGTGGGCAGGGCTTCACTCACCGCGGCCTGGTGCCTGGGGATGACAGACCCTGCGTGGGCCTCAGAACAGGGGCTCAGCCCCAGGCTGTGGTGACGAGGGGCCGGGCACCATCCCGGAGGAGGGATTCTCCCACTCCTGAGGCCTGTTGTATTCGGCCCACACCTTCTCAGTGACCCCTCCCCGGCTTGTCTTCCAGGCTCCCCAGGGACAGCAGGCCGCGTGTGCAACCTGACTTCCCGCGGCATGGACAGCTGCGAGGTCATGTGCTGCGGGAGAGGCTACGACACCTCCCGGGTCACCCGGATGACCAAGTGCGAGTGTAAGTTCCACTGGTGCTGTGCCGTGCGCTGTCAGGACTGTCTGGAGGCCCTGGACGTGCACACGTGCAAGGCCCCCAAGAGCGCTGACTGGGCGGCTCCCACATGACGTCGGCGGAAGGCCCCGCCCACCTGCCCTCCTGCAAGGACTCCGTGGGATCTGCAAGGACCCTGGGCCACTGGGCTTTCTCGGGGAGATACTTCCTAAGGCATGTGACCTTTGTCTCAACAGAAGCCCCTTCTCCCTCCCTTAGGGCCCCAGGACAGGGGCCACATGCTGCACATAAAGCATGCCTTATCCTCCCCGACTTCCAGCATTCTGGGGGCACATCTCTTCCTGGTCAGGACAGACTGCTAAGAGGGGAAGGGGGGTGGCGGCGGGGTGGGGTTGTCGAGCTGATCCCAGTCTCCGCCCACCTAGACCTTTCCTCTTTCTGGAGCACTTGGCCAGAGGGAAAGAGTGTCCCAAAGGAGCTTTTTCTCTGTCTCACAATAAATGTTCACAGTTTGAGAAATTCTGTACTTCGCTCTGGAGGATAAAGACAGCAGGACCAATTGCCACTGAATTAACTTTAAATCTTGAAAAGACCAAGCAAGGCTTCTGCCTGATCAAGTGATTTTCACAGCCAACCCCTCCAGGGGTAATTGGTAATTGCTTGGAGAAGAATGGCTTTCAATGGACTTTAGGTTTCAAATGCATATTTTTCAAGGTGTTTATTGCCTTATTAAAGTCTGATGTGACAAGGTGGGACCATTGTCCTTTGGTACAGTTTGGAATCTTTACAATTTCAAGAGCCTCAGAAAGGAATTGCTCTGCATTACTGTCCCCTTGATATAAAGAAGCTTTAAGGAATGAGACTTCTTCCTTAGGATCTGAAAGGAATTTAAAAGAAGATTGGCAGTGTTCTGGCAGTGTTCTCTACCTATTGAAGGAAGATGGAGGAAAATAACTTGGTAAGTGGAATATCAGAAAATGTGTCTGTACAGATAAGGAAAAAAGGGGGAATGATATTTCTGTCTGTTATGATGCATGTGACCCGTGGAATTGTATAGACAAAATGGCTTTGAGAAAGAAAACTTCAGGGATGACAAGACCAGGGAACCAGCACGCTGACAGAGAGGTTTCCAGAGCTAAGTCACGCCTGCACCATAAACAGATGCCCAGAACGAGTTGGCCACGTGTGCCGAGGAGCACCAGCTTCTACCCATCCCCCTTCAAGCATGTTCAAAAGAGCTGTCACGTTGAATTGTGTTCATCTGAGGCCGGCAAGATGACAAGACCCCAGAGCCTAGAGCAAATGACACGCAGCTTTGCTTATATAGTTGGCAACCCTAGTATATTATACTGCAAACAAATCGTCATTTGGAGACTATATTTAAGGGACCAGCTATAATTATGGGAACATCAATGTGCAAATCGTGGCTGGCTTCGGCCATGAGACAAAAGATGACATTCAGGGAAAATAGAGAAGCTGCCACCCCATTTTGCAAAGTAAGTGAAAGAAAGGTGAAATATCTGAAGATAGTTCTCATCCCCTTGGTACAGTGAGGTTCTGGTTCTCAGTGTGGTCTCTTCGCATTTACTAAGAAGATGTTCCGTTCTCTGTACCCCATGCCCGGTGACAGGCTCACTCGTTCATTGGGAGCCTGGCCTTCAGTTTCTCAGTCCTTGCAGAACATCTAGACGGAGGCTCACGGAGAACAACCTGCTGGGATCCTTGGCCAGAATTAACGCTTGCCTCCTAGCCCTTGTCAAAACGACAGAATTCATCTCCATTCCCTCACTTCCAAACCCCAAAATTTGTCATCTGACTTTTCCAGAGTAGCTCTATCCTCTTCTTATTCTGTGGATTCAGAGGGTGGCAAGAGTGGAGCAGGAGAGAGTTGCTCTGAGCTCAGCGTGGGCCTTCAGGGGTGAGTGGGAAGTCCAGGCAGGTGGACGGTCTTAGTTACACTGCAGCTGCCTGTGGACGCCTCTCTGGGGGTGGTGAGGGGACTTGCACAGTGGTCCCACAGCTGTCAGCCCTTCTGCCTGCTGGATGAACTATGAAATCCTAACTCCATGGGTGCATATAGAAATGGAGAGGATCATCTCAGCTCCCTCCACTCTGTATCTGGGGAAGCTGAGACCAAGAGAAGTAAAGGCCTTTGTGCACTTATCTACCATTGCCCCCCATCTCCATGGCAAACAGAGGAGTCAGGAAAGTCAAGCACTTTATCTAATTTGTCTCAGAATTAACCCAAGTGGATTCTAAGTCATTTAGCATCCAAAGGGGATGGTCATGATTTCTTTTCATTGCTGGGATGTTTTGATCTGACTTTGATTTCATGCTGAGATGCAGCCTTCTTGATAATGAGCAAGGGCACAAATTTTCCTAAGCTGTAAGGGAATCCTAAGCTGTAAGCCATCTCAAGTGGCGGTGGGTGTGGCCATCACGGAGGGCACAATAAGAGAGTGAAGTATTTTTATCTGCTTTTACTTCTGAAAGAGGAAATCTCCACTACTAAGGGAAAACATTTAAAAACAGTTGAAGATAAATTCAAACTCATTTTCTTTAGGGTTTGGTGGAGGATCGAGACAGCATGATTCTAAGTCAGACTGAGCTCTTGATTACCCGAGGCTTTTAAGGGAATGTGTGGCACAAATTATCCAAAACAAAATGAAAGAATCTGCTCAGTTCAGATCCCTTACAAATTCCCTCTCAATGAAAATCTTACTATAAAACAAAGATTTCTAGACCCAAGAGGATGCTCACTAATGTTCTGCAGTACCCAAAAAAGTTCTAACATGATAGGAGATCTCGACTAACTCGGTGGGGTTTTCTACAATAAAGATATCACCCACACAGGTCTCTGATCTTAGCAAATGAGTTGTCTTCTTTGGTCATTGTGCCTTCCTACATTGGTCTGCACTTCGCAAGACTGGACTGGACTGATCTGTGTATTCTGTGAGCACGCCTTATCGGGGTGCATCCTGGTTACCCTTGGACAGCCTCTCACATTCAAGCTCTAGCACGAGAGCCCCAAGGGCCAGGACCACACTCAGCCGTGGCTCTGTGCCCCTCCAGGATGGAGGCCCCGGCACAATACGGATATCACCAGACTGAAAGGAACATTCCCGAAGGATCTATCAAATGGCAACATATTCTGTGTGGGGCTGGATGGTGCGGAAAAGACTGAGAGGGAAAGAGCCAGGTGGCTGTTGCCACGTGACTGGCTGAACTTGGTGACGGAGCAGAGTGGCTTTCTCAGCTCCGGTGGGTAACCGCCGCCCTTCCTCCTGTGGTCATTTCCCTGTCCCTTCCCAGCATCTACTCCCCGAGGGGGCATCGGGAGGCCCAGAGGTGCAGAGCCTCGGGCCACTGCCCACATTCTCCTTGCCCATGGTGTAGCTCTGTGCAAGGCTGCCCAGGTTCATTTCAAGAGATGTTCTTGATCGTCAGAACCATATTCCTTTCTGTTGGGGTTACCACGGAGCTCGATAACATCAGGTATCACGTTTCTTTTTCAAAGAAAGTAGCTCTTGAGTCAGAAAATCGAATTTCACATTGACATTTCTCAGCCTGATCAATTTATTAAGGAATCTTCCATCAGCTCTACAAAACCTAAAGCAGGGCTCCTTCCGAAGCAGCCAACATGACTGAGCATGCACTTGTCCTCGATGGCATTTGCAGGCCAAGATATTGTTATTACGTCTCATTTATTAAAGGTTAGCCCGGGGCTGGTGTTGTCTCACTCAGCTGAAAAACATTCATCTCCCCTCTTGCCTGTTCTCCAAATAAAGGCTCAGAGAGGCGTCCAGTCGACCAGAACCATCCTTTTGTGTCTGTTTACTGTACTTCGATCTGGGTTTCCTTCTCTTAAGAGCAAGAAACGTACTCTTAACAAATAAACCTTGCCAGTTCCAAAGCTGGTGAATTGCTTTTGTCAGGTCTACGCTGACCTTCTGCAAAACAGCCCGCTGGTATAAGCTTACAAAGGCATGCTTATTTTGCCATTCTCCTTAGCTAGGCAGAGAAAATTCTCACTCATCCATGAGAATGTTCTTTACATTTTTCCAGGGGATCAACAAGGTGACAGGTGGTCTGCAAAGCCCAACATGATTATTATTTTTCTAAATCATAGTTGTTCCAACTCTAGGTTTTTTTTCCCCTGATATTCACATGATTCCTGTTTAACCAAACCTCCCACTTCCATGAGCTAATAAAAGTGTCACGCAGATTGTTACAAAGAACTATTGTTATTTACAAGTCTACATTTTCTGTGAAATCAAAACATAATAAAGAGAATTTTCAGTGTTGACTTTGTTATTTTAAACTTGTGATAGTCTTGCTAAACCCCCTGGTGGAAAGAAATCCCTGCGGGTTATGGGAATTATTCCCTTGTCTTCTCTCAGGAATATACTTCCTATACAACATTATTAAGAGGTGGCTTTCAAGTTTGTAAAGATTTTCGGGGAAGACTGTTGGCTTACCTTACTTATAAATACTCGTGTGAACTCATGGGTAAGGCTTATATTCCTGACTGAGGGATTATTCCACATTTTCACCTGGTGTTGCCATTTAAGTGCTTACCCCCTCTAGGTGCCAGCATGCTTTGGCTGTGTTCATAAATTCAGTGTCTCTCCACAGCAGCTAGACCCACGCTGCTGACCTCTCCAAATTATTGCTTTCCATGTAGAGTGCTTGCTTTTGGTTAAAATGGTATTTTCTCACCTTGATTAGAAACATACAAGGTCCCTTGCCCCTGAATTGAAATCTGTGTGTCCTGACTGTGGGTGCTACTCACATGCAAGTAGGGAAAGCTTGGAAAATGGAAATAAACTCTCCTCCAGCAAAGGAAATCCACCCAACATTTGCTTTTCCCTGATGAACTATTTTGGGGTGGCCTGTCTAAGCAAGGTGCTGACTGTGCCTATCAAGTACCCCAAGGTGGCCTGATTGTCAGGCTGCTTGTGGTCCCTCTAGGGTGAGCTGCAGAAGAAGTAATGAGGTAATGATACATGTGTCTACATGGGTTCTTTGAAGACCATTTTCCCCAAATATTTTTGCCCAGACATTATCGATGAAACTTCCCTATTCGCTAGCCCTTCGGGTGAGAAGACTATCTTAGACATTGTACGATCTTCAAAAGCAACCCTTTGTCTACACACTAGATGCCAGGGGTACTCTCCTGCTTCTGAGATGTGACAACCAAAAGTGTCCCCAGACATTGCCAGTTGTTCCTGGTGAGGGCAGGAGGAAGCAAGGTGTAAGACAAAACCGTTCCCAGTTGAGAACCACTGATATAATACTTTACATCAAGTCCTCTATCGAAATGCAATCCATACACATTTCTGCCATTTTCAGTTAGGAACACTTCACTGGGAGTGATAGTTTAATGGGATTAAATCTCTGTATTAATGCATCAGACTAACTGGGAAGGAATCTTTTGGAATGGGCGTGTCGGAGAACCCCTCAGGAGCATGGGGCAGAACAAGACAGGCTGAGACTTGAAGGTCACTGTATGTCCTGGGAGGGTGGAAAGCACCAGGCTCCTGGGTTTCTCCAGATGGTCATTAACTGTAGGGAATCAAAGGAAGGATGGAAGCCTAGCAAGGAAAAACAACAGTGTGGTTTCAGAAGCTGGAGACAAAAATCTTCTTAGGAACTCCTCATTTTTATAACACTTGGTGGGAAAGAAAAGCCCCCAGATATGGCCTGGAAGGTGAAAGAGTGAAACTGTTACAGCTCTGCATAAAATAGCTGGGTAATTCTGAGCTTCTCAGAACAGAGAGGAGGCACCAAAACATGGAGAAAGACTGAGTTTCAGGCAAAAAAATAAAATAAAATAAAATAAAAATAGAATCTCCAATTTAAGGCTAGGATGGATATCATTTGCGGGTTAATCATTGAACACCGACCCCCCCCCCATACACACTGCCAGTTGTCCCTACTACAGGTAACGCTAGCCTTGTACGTGCAGAATTTTAGGAGAGTGAAACAATCCAGGTGCTGTCCAGTATGTGTCCGCGAAGAGCAGGAAGGGGAGAACACATGCCAGATGCAACATGGGGCAGAGTAGAGAAAGAAACAAGCCTGAATGGCAGATAAAGGATAACCTTAGCTGGACGGAGGACTTGGGACCAATGACGACTGGCTGAAAGAAGGAAGTGGAAAGCCAGTCTTCTTCTACTTGACAATTTTTCATGGGCCCAACTGAATTTATATTTTAGGTTGCCCATGAAAATAAAGACCAGACAAAACCACTTGGATGAACAAATATCTCTTCATCTGTTCCTTCATGCTATGATCTATTTCTAGATAATAGAGCAGAATTAAAATCTGATCAACATTATCAGCTTACCATTTAGACTATTTTTGGACTCTTAGCTTGATTTTGTAATTTCCGAGTAGTGACTGACCCTGTGAAAGCCCCTGTAATTGAATCATAGGTTCTGGATTTCCCCAGGCAGTCCACCCAATCCTATTTTAACAGCCCTGCAGGCCTTCCTAAGTTCCATGGATGAGAGGAATCATGTTACTGCCCACAAACCCAATTTGAATAATTAAATGACGAAGATGCCTGCAGTGTCCTGGCAGCCAGATTGCTCACACTGGTTACTTCAGCAGAGGCTGGGGAGCTTGGCAACCCGTCTGTGAATGCTTCGGGGCCTCGCGTTACAGGTGGAGGTGACACACAGAACAAATAGCAGGAAATATAGAAAACAAAATCCGAATTGGAGTCTCCAAAAGTCTACCTGCCCAAACGGAACTTTGGCATCTGCCCCTCGATTATTAGTCTCCAATAGTAATCAAGACTTCATGAAAGGCCTTGAACTCTGAGTTGTCATTGTGGAATCATGCTTAATCAAGACAAATATTCCCAGCCTAAGAGTACAATGAGAAGAAGGGAGTGTGGGTTTAATTTTCTTATATATTGCTGTAACTATAAACAATGCCTTATCTTCTCAGCAATTCTCAGGAAATAATAAGCACCAGTGTTTTGTGGGTATTTACACCAGCCCTTGGAGATTTTACTTGAATCATGATTCACAGATGAGAAATTTCCCTCTTCTACAGGGCTTAGTAACTGGAGTAAGAATTACTCAGTACACTGTACAGACAAATGAATTTGAATGCTTCTGGCTAGTAACCATTCATTCACTGGTGATTTTCTTTCATTTATTTCTGAACTGACTGAACTGGTCAGGATGATCCCTCTGGTTTGTATATTGTAGACATACAATTAAATGGTGTCTGAGAATTAGGTTGTTCTGTCATATGGATACGAGACTTCAACAGAGCACTGAGGTTACATGACACTTCCAAGAGTCTGAGAGTAAGGATTCATGGAATCCTGGAATGTCACATTTGGAAGGAACAATGCACATAATTTATTCTAACCTCCACATCTTATTCATGGAAAAACAGAAGAGATTTCATGGTTCAGACTGTGATATAAGCAAGACACTGAATCATCTTCAGGGAAGAACAATTATTATTCATTCAATCAGTCTGTACTGAGCATCTACTGAGTCAACTGCTCTGCTACATACAGTCCTGGAAACGCAGCAGTGACTAAGACAAACGTGCCCTTGCTCGGAGCCTTTGGGGAGGGCTAACACAGAACACGTGTTCTTCACTTCTTACCTTACAAACACTTCTACGTACATGCTTGGATTTAGCCTTACAACTACCCTTAGATATAGATATGGTTTTCCTCCTTTTTAAGATGAGAAGAATTTCAGAGGGATTTGGTAATTGGCCCAAGATCATAAAAAGACATAGAAGAGGCTGGGTCTGGACTCAAATATTTGTATTTTAACTCTGATTCCAGTGTCCTTTCCAGTATATCAGAGCACCCTCTGATTAAAACTCAGTCACAAGTATTCTGTCCAACGAGCTATTGAAAATGATTCAGTTGATTCAATGGCCACATTTTCCAAACAAAAATTAGGATGTGTAGGCTGTCAAAATCTGTCTATGATTTCTGATTAAATTTATACACAATCCAGAGAACAAATCATATGCAGATATATATTTAACAAAGCTCTACCAGAATATAAGTGACTTTTAGTTATACATTTAACAAAAAACTTTTATTTAAAATAAAATGGCTTCTAAATCCTCCTAGAAAATCTGGAATTTCTGGTCAGAAGAATTCCTCTTTTCCTTGTTATATGGAGATTCAACCCACAGTTGAAGATGGTTAAAAATAACAAGGACCAACCCAAACCTGGTATAAATCATGATTTATTTAAGTTTTCCTCAAACCCCTACCTAATGCTTGATTACTCAGGTTGAATTAACATGTCAATAATTTTTAAAGATGGTTTTCATAATAGTCTTGGCCTCTTATACTGAGGAAGAAAGTCAAAAGTTCCTTAGCAACAATGCCCAAGAAAAAACTTTCAGAATTGTATTAAACATAATAATGTATTTTAAAATAGTTTTAAAGGTAGAAAGTGCATATAAATATGATATAAGCATCTACTAGGATTAATAGTATTTTCACTTTGTTTAACGTAAAGTATAGGTGGTCTTTCTATAAAACCAGTTGTGGAGGTTTGTATAATCCTAGATTATTAGATAATGTCTCTAGAAACAACAGGTGATCTTTCCTCTGCCTTCTAATGCGGAAACAATCCAGTAGGGCTGGAGTAAAACATGTTGCTGGCACTGACCTCTAATTGATCTTGAATTAATCCAATCTTGCAGTTGGGATTTTTTTCTGGTGGTGGCCAAATTAGCAGAAGAAAGTTCTCTTCAGAGTATAAGGGAACCAAGGACAAGATCTTATATGAATATCTGAGGAATGTAGGAGATCAAGAAAGAATTTTTATCTAAATGAAATCTTAAATGATGGGTCAGGGGAGAGGGTGGAGCATTTATCACAATTATTCTAGAAGTGTATGGAATAGATTTATACGCATGTTTATTCATGGCACAAAAAAAAAAAAAGTCCCCAAATATGCATTTTAATTTGTGAGACGGCTGCTAAGAAATGTGAGATCATGGAGAAGGTGGTCCTTAAAATAAATAAATAAATAAATAAAATCCGGGGAGTGTAATCCCGCCTAGAATGTGATTCATTCTTTTGGACCAATAAATAGAGTGAGATGATGTCCAAAAGCAATTTCTCTATTTCTTGGACATGTAAGCATTTTTCCTTATAACAACTATAGCAGAAACAGTTCCCTATGTAGGTTATATTGACAATCATGAGGGGAAACAACTCATCCCCAAATGCCATTTTCCTCTCATTGACCAAAAATTGGGCCTAAAATTTTCACCCTTACCAATGCTGCCTGGGAGTTAAGAACTTATCTTTCAAAACTCTTCTTTTAAAATGTATAAATGTTATTCAGCTCCCTTCCCTAATTTAACAATTATTTATTCAACAAATACCTGGCACAATTAACCATCTACCAAATATTTCCCCCAGTGTTGGAGAAACAGTATTGAATAAAGTAAATGAAATCAACGAGACTTCTATTTCTGGTAATATGGAAGATTATTCCCAAAAGAAGCCTTCTGAAGCAAAATGCTTAGAAATTTAACATAGGTAAAATAAATATCCTTTAAAATATATAAGTAAACTCTCCCATTCCCACCTTCAAATACAGGAAATCTCCAAATGTTAAAAATGAAGAGGATGCTAAAAACTCAAGACTTAGTGCCCCCCATGGAGGTTTATTAATCTTCTTCTCTAGAAGATTGGGTATTTATTTATTTATGAGAGAAAGGAGAGAGAGTACAAGAGTCTGTGAGCAGTGGGGAAGGGGCAGAGGAAGAGAAAGAACCTCAAGCAGACTCTACAGTGAGCACAGAGTCTGATAAGGGCTTGATCTCATGAGCTGGAGATCATGACCTGAGCCAAAATGAAGAATCAGACACTTAATAACTGACTGAGTCACCCAGGTGCTCCTAGAAGATTGGGCTTTAAATTAAAGGCCAAGGCAGGGCAGGAAACAGGGTTTTGGGTTTTCTTGAGGTGAGGAGTCGATATTAAGATACAGTATTCCATCTCTTCCCACATGAAGTCAGAATCGTCAGAGGGCAATACAATTAAAGAAAAATCTGACCACCAGCACAGAGAATCAACCGGGAACAAGTTTGGCTCTGAAATGACATTAGGGGAGGAAAAAAATTAATGTAAATATATAGCCCTGACCATTTACAGCTTATCAGCCTCTCTTTGTTAAGTTTGATGTTAGAATGAATGTAACCTATACACTTCAAAAATTGCCTAGCTAATGAATTAGCCTAAAACAAAACAAAACAAAACAAAAAATAGTTCTAAGTTTTTTTTTTTTAATTTATTTATTTGACAGAGAGAGATCACAAGTAGGCAGAGCAGCAGAGACAGAGCAGAGACAGAGGGGGAAGAAGGCTCCCTGGTGAGCAGAGAGCCCAATGCAGGGCTCAAACCCAGGATCCTGAGATCATGACCTGAGCAGAAGGCAGATGTGAGCCTTCTGAGCCTTCTGACCTGAGATCATGACCTGAGCCAGCCAGGTGCCCCCCAAAAAACAAAATAGTTCTAGATTGAGATGCCTAGCAGATACAAGAACAAAACCTCTGTGGGGGTCACATTTTCAGCCAGTCTGCAGAAGATTCTCACATATAGTACTTCACCAAATCTGAATTAATAAATTAAAATTACAAAACATACTACAAAATAAGCCACCATGACTAAGAATCACAGAAGAAAAATAAATACACTTAGACTCCCAAGAATATCAGATAATAAAATTACTATACACAGATAATAAAAACAAATTGGTTTGGGAATGATTTTCAAAAGGATAATGAATAATAAATACAAATATATAATACTTAAAGGAAAAAAAGAGTAACCTAAAAGATATTTGAAAAAGAACTAAAAAGAACATCCAGTAATTAAAAATATAACCACTGATATGCAAACAGTGATTTTCTGCCTATGACCACTGCTGAGGAAGCATTGTTAAACTCTTTCCTCTGGCCACAACCATATATAATTCAGAATCTCTCAAAGAGACCAAAGAACTGTAGAAGCTTTTCATTAAAGGTTTGAACTTCAAAATAACCAGTGGTAGACTGAAAAATACGAGTAATGCTCACAGATTGTATGGCAATGAAAGATCTAAACGCCAAGCACTCTAGAAGCTTTGGGCTTGTGACTTAAGCCATTGTGGTGCAAGCATATGCAGTCGTGAATGCAAGGCTACACAAGATGGATGGAAGTGTCATAGAACCAAAAAAGGTGTCCCAAGAGAAGGTTTTTCAAGACTAGGTACACAGTTACCTATGAAAAAGACCTTTTGTTAGTGGCATTAAAGAAGACACTGAAGAACATCATTTAAGAGATTATTTTGAGCAATATGGGAAGACTGAGGTGACTGAAATCATTGCCAACTAGGATAGTGACAAGAAAGAAGGATTTGCTTTTGTAAACTTTGCTGACCATAACCCCATGGATAAGACTGTCATTCAGATATACCATACTATGACAGCTAGACTTGTGAAGTGGTAAGAGTCCTCCTTAAGCAAGAAATAGCCAGTGTCTCATCTAGGTCAAAGTCGTTCTTAAAATGTTGGCAGTGGTTGTGGAGGTTATTGTAGGGGAGTGAAAACTTCGGTCATGGAAAAAACTTCAAGGGTAGTTATGGCTTTGGTGGTGGCAGCTATGATGGCTGTAATTGATTTGGTAATAACAGAAGCAGTTTTGGTGGTGGTAGAAGTTGCAATAACTTTGGGAATTACAACAATCAATCTTCAGATTCTGGATCCATGAAGACGGGAAACTTCTCTGGTTCTTGTGGTGGTGAAGGCCAATACTTTGCTAAACCACAAAACCAAGGTGGTTATGGATGTCTAAGCAAAATCAGTAGTTATGGCAACAGGAGAGATTTTAATTACTGCCAAGAAAAAAAGTTAGCAGAAGAGGAGAGCCAGAGAAGTGACAGAAAAACTATGGGTTACAATAGGTTTGTGAACTCAGCCAATCACAGTGGCAGAGACTAATTGCTTCAAGAAAAAAAAAATAAGGATGGTAATTTGTGACTAATTGTATAACAGGTATTTTAGTTTCTGTTCTCTGAAAAGTGAAAAGCATTCCAACGAAAGGTTTTAATGTAGTTTTTTGTTGTTGTTCACATGTTTTTAATTGATAACTGTAATAGTCTAATCATAATGCTGATTAAATGTGTCTGTTAAAAAATTCATTGGCTGTGGTAAACAGAAAAGTAGATACAGCTAAAGAGAGAATTAGTGAAGTGGAAAATATGTCTAAGGAAATTACCTAGAATTCTGCCCAAGATATTAAAAAAAGCAGGGGGGTGGGATATGAAAGGAGTTGAGGGACAGAGAAAGTAGAATTAATAGGTCCATCATATGTCTTAAGACAGGAATTCCAGAAAGAAAGAAGAGAGATAGGCCAGCGATATAGTTTAGCAGTTAAGCATCTGCCTTTGGCTCAGGTTGTGATCTCGGGGTCTTGGGATCAAGCCCCAAGTTGGGGTCCTTGCTCAGCTAGAAGTCTGCTTTTCCCTCTCCCTCTGTCCCTCAGCCTACTTGTGCATTCTCTCTCTTTTTAATAAATAGATAAAATCCTTAAAAGAAGAAGAAGAAGAAGAAGAAGAAGAAGAAGAAGAAGAAGAAGAAGTAGTAGTAGTAGTAGTAGTAGTAGAAGAAGAAGAAGAAGACGACAATGACGACAGAAAGTGAGAAAGATGAGCAATTTCCAGAATGGATGAAAGATATAAATCTTTAGTGTCAAGAAGCAAAAGCTCCAAGTAGTTCTAAAACAAAATACATCCACACAAAAATATATTGTTGCAAAAGTGCAGAGAGTAGAAGAAAAAGAAATTTCAAAAGCTACCAAGGAGAAAGACAAGCTACCTAGAAAAGAAAATCAGACCACAAGTAGACTATTCCAGAGCAGTGATGGAAAACAAGGTGGCACTTGAATCATATTTTCAAAACCCTGGAAAAAAAATCAATCTATAACTTTATAGCCAGCTGAACCATTAAAGAACAAGAGTAAAATAAAGACATTTCAGACAAAATCTACCAAGAACAGATCGTATCTATAGGAACTTCAGAACAAATGCTTAATCCAAAAGAAATGCAAGAGGAAAGGTTGAGCAAATAAATTTGTATACATGCAAATGGACATATAAAAATAGCTAGGAATTACTCATTTCTAGTAACAGAACAAGGTTAAACAAAGTGTTGGTAACAATATGAAGATGGAAAGGAATGGACCAAAATTAAGCATTTTAAATTTGTTTATATTGTTAGGAAGGTGGGAAGAAATATTATAAACTTTAGGCATTGTTAGGAAGCATGCCACAATTTTAAGGATAACTATTAAGACAAAAATGTACAATTTCCTATTTAGCAAGGATATAAAAAATTTTTTAAATTCTTCAACCAATCTAAAAGGAGGATAGATGTGTAGGTGTGGATGCAGGAGGACTTAGGCTAAAAGTAGGGAAACTGGATAGGATTCTATTGCTCATAATAGCAATATAAATATCTAGATATAAACAATAATGATTGTTCAGAATTATAAGAAAAAATCTAAAAAACTTTAGTAATGCAAATAAGGGATACTTTGAATGGATAGATTATGATAGAACTAATATTGTAATTTGTCAACTTTTTACTAAAATTTATCTATAAATTTACAATTCTAACACAAGACCAGCCAAGGATGATTATGATGGTTTTCCTTACCCTCTTTTTCTCCTTTTCCCTGCACCAATTACCCTTTTACTTCTCACTTCTTAATTCAACTATAGAGCACCAGGCATTTGCAAATATTCAATAAATTAGTATTCTTTTAAAATAAAAGAATAAGTGAATTATTCAACTGTTCTGCAAGCAATTTCTGATTTACATTCACAAACAAAAGTCCCATCAAGGATGAAACACAATACATATCAAGATAATAACTAACTTTGGGGGCGCCTGGGTGGCTCAGTGGGTTAAAGCCTCTGCCTTTGACTCAGGTCGTGATCCCAGGGTCCTGGGATCGAGCCCCGCATCGGGCTCTCTGCTCGGCGGGGAGCCTGCTTCCTCCTCTCTCTCTCTGCCTGCTTCTCTGCTTACTTGTGGTCTCTGTCTGTCAAATAAATAAATAAAATATTTAAAAGAGAGCAGCAGATTCTTACTCTTCTTATATAAGTCTGAGTGAAATATTCAACGTGTTACCGGTTGAGGCTATGCAAATCTAAAATGCCTGCCAGGCTGTGCCTTTACTGGTAAACAAAGATCTTTTCTTCTCCAGCCACTTTACCTTGCAAGATACTCACCTTAATGGGGAAAACCGTTTGGGGTGAGTTCTCTTGCACTGACAATCCCTGGGCCTAGGACTTGCATTAGTGAAACTCTGAGGTCAGTAGAGAATGTGTCAGGGGCATTCAAACAGATAACCAGAGATGCTAAAACAAACAAACAAAAACCAAAACAAAAAAACAACAACAACAAAAAAACGAGGTCCTGACCACACCCTACACCACCCCAACCGCGCCTTCAGGACCACCCCCCCCCCTTGATGGGTCCACCCCACACGGCCCAACCATCGCAAAAACATAAAATGAGGCGCTGTCCTACCTAGATGAATTGAAATCAGATACTCTGAAGATGGGTCCAGATGTATTATTTAAAATTTCCACCAGCGATTATGATGAAAACAAGTTAGAGAACCACTGATCTCCATTACCCCAATAAACTCTCTTAGCCACACTGTTAACTAATTTGGACAATGTAAAATACATAGCATGCTCACTTTGGCAGCACATATACTAAAACTGGAACCATACAGAGAAGATTAGCATAGTCCCTGCACAAGGATCACATGCAAATTCGTGAAGCGTTCCATATTACAAAAAAAAAAAAAAAAAAGTAAAATACACAGCAATAACAGGTTGACAAAATCCAGTTCCTCATCTCCAGTCAAATATTTTCCCTGACTATGCAATAAGTAGTTACCTCTCAATTCTAAATTATCAACTTTGCTGATGATAATCCAGGAGGAGACAGCAGAGCGCTGGGGGCCCCACTGCTATCACGGTTGTTGGGGGATGGGGCAGTGCGCTGAGGCAGAGGCCACATTCTTAAAGGAAAGGCATTCCGAATCCCCAGATTTTGTTTCAAATGGCAGTGTCATTATTCTGCTATTATCTACACCCAAAAACTTCAGAATTATCTTTCTGATAACAAGAAAACTTTTTCTTTTCCAACGAAAAGTTCTACTTTTCATGCAATATCTGTCTCTCCATTCTTGTTCATTCTTTTTTTCACACACTTATCCCTTGTCTTAATGGCACCACCTAAACCAAGGCCCTTATCACCTCCTTTCTAAATTACTAGAATTCATAACGAGCCTCGCTCGCCCAGATTCCTCTCTCTTCAAATCATCTTGCTCACTCCAAATAAATCTCTCTAAAATAAGTTTCCACCATTTCACTGCTGTATCCCCAAATTGTTCCTGGTTCCCGTTGCCTAAAAGGCCCAAATCCCTTGCCCCTCCACAAGTTAGCCAAAAATCACTTTTCCAAATCTATCTCCACCTTTCTAGTCAAACTACTCACGGCTGCTTGGCTGCGCGGAGCCCGTTTTCAGCAAACACCGCGCCTCCTGAGAAGGGCCGCGTTCTGCAATCGGGCAGTCGAGCCAGCAGATCCCTGTTCCGCCCTCAGGTGCCCGGTAAGTGTGGGGAGGTTGTTCACCCCACGCTACTCTGCTTCACCTTCCCCACAGGTGAGGAACAATACTGCTTTCCTCAGGTCACTGTGAGGACTAATGATGGAATGAGTAAAACGATGCAAAGAGGACGGTGGACATGGTAGCTATTATTACCACTTTGCTTAAACTATGTCCCGCCTTGTAGTCGACCCTGTTCCCACTCCTTCCAGGACCGGTTACCAGACTGTCGCCTCTGGGTCTCAGACCCACCCCTCTGGGTTTCCCTGGAGGCCGGCGGCTGAGGCTGCAGACCTGTTCTGCTCGGCCAGCTGCTCCTCCGCAGCTCGTCCAGCAGGAGGCGCTACGGGGAGACCGCAAGGCCTTTCCTCCCGCGGGACGTTCCTGTGGGAGGTAATTCCGGCGACCATTCTTCCTGCGGCCGCAGCTTGGCCGTTTGCAGTTCTCCCCGCACCCCGAACCAGCCTCACTGTGGCTCGAAGAGGCACGAGCGTCACCTGGTCAGGACCCCTGGACGGGCTCTGGGCTCCAACCTTTTCTCTTTGTTCCTCTACCCCTATGGGCAGTTGCCGGTTCCTGTTCCTCCTGTCTCCGAAATCCCTCAGAGTGTCCTTATGTCCTCCCGAACCTGGTTACTAAATCTTCCTATTAAATCGTCTCTGTTAACGTAACTGGGATGGCGAGCGTTTCCCGGTGGGCCCCTGGCTGGTACCTCCCCAACACTTCCCCGCTCCAAGCTGACTCTACATCGCATTGCCAGAAGGCCTCCAAGCCACCCCAGGCCATGAACTCCCAAGATCCCCAGACTCACCACGGAGGAGAGATGGGAAGCCCTTGGAAATACATTTCCGATCTGACTTTCTTGTCTGGCCACCGAGAAGCTGAGGTCCAAAGGCTAAAGGCAGGCCCTCCACCTGGTTCTCTCGCCTGCTCTCCGGGACAAAGGGCCCGCAGGTGCCATTCACTGGGCCTTCCATCACGGGAGACCCCGCAGCCTCTTCCGAACTACCGCCCTAGCGCATCATTTAATTGAGACCCTGTAACTTGGCTTTAGGCAGCTGTAGAAGGAGCCCTCCTGTGTGTCACCGGGCTCCACAGAGTGCTTAGCTGTGTTAGACACTGTATGGACACGTGGGCTGTATGGACACGTGGGTGTGGAGGGAGGATTCCAAAAAGGTCAATGAATGAACTGTTTAATCCCAACCTTTGCACGTAAGTGATGGCTGTAGTTCTCATGTGTTCTAGATTATAGCAACGATCACCACCTGAGTCCAACGAACATCGAAGAGCTTTGCGGCCTTCACGGGCGCTGGAAGGTCTGTCATTTGCTTCTTTTCTGCAGCAGAACAGACGTTCTAATGGGATTTGATGAGAAGGCACAGCCTACTAATTAGATGGAAGTTCACAGCACAGTTTAATCAGGTGATGTTTCCTCACTGATGGAATCTAATCCTAAAAGTTATAAATAAGTCTTGGATAGGACAAAGCATTTTAAAGTACAGTTTTCAAATTTTTTCCATAAATTTGGCTGTAATAAAATAACCTTCAGTTACACGTAGAGGATAGTCATTGCAGTCCGGACAGTGACTGACCCAGTGAGATTTTTTTTTTCCAGCAGCTTCTGGGGCAGCGCATGGCTGTGACAGCCTGCCACAGAACACGAGGACTCAGGGAGTGTGACCTGATCGTTGCCATGGTCCATACCTTCTAGCCATGCTTTCCCTGCCCCGTCTCAACTTCTCTTCCAAAGAAGGTAGGCTCTGCCTTGGGTCCATTTGTGGAGAGGAGTGGTGGCAACAGGTGGCAGCTGAGCGATGACAAAGAGGGGCGGAAGGGTGCCAAGGAAGAGGGTATCTCTCCCCAAAGCAAGGCAATTGAGGATCAATTAGTTTAAACAACTTTGGCCTGTGCTAATTTCTTTATACTGATTTAGAAAATTCTATTGGAAATTAATTTGGGGTTCATGTTAGCCAGACGATTTCTTTCTCTGCTTATTTTTGTTTTTGAATTTTTGCCAACCTTAGGATTTAGGGATAAAGTGTGCAGCTGGGCAGAAAAGCGTTCAGGGGAAATATTTAGGACAAACATATATTAAACACATTGTGTACTAGATGCTGAGAGCCTAGGGCAGTGCTTCCAGACTGTGCTGTGTGTTGGGGTTCCCTGGGCAACTAGAAAAATAAAGCCACACACCCTAATGCCCGGGTTGCGCTCCATACCAATGCCATCAGGATGTCTGAGTAAATCAATAGTTTTGAAAGATTCCCCAAGTGATTTCAATGCACAGTGAGATTGGGAACAACTAGTCTAGCAAAAAGAGACTGGGCTTTGGGGTAAAGCAGCCCCGGGCTCAGGTTCTCATTTTTCCACTTACCAGTTGTGTGACCTCAGGAAGAAATGTAACACATTTGAGCCCCCATTTCTTCCTTGGCCAAGGGCACTACCAATACCACATGGAAGAGCTGTGGTAAATATTAAATGACAGGACAAGAACAAAGAACACATGTTACTCAATAAACAGATGTTGTTGAAGAATTCACTGACAGAAATAAAACTAACTCATTATACTGCAAGGTATAGTCAACTAAGTGCAGGAAGTAACCCCCTAAGGGAAACGGGAGCAGCAACTACTGTCCAGGGAGGAGCAAAGAAGGCTTCACAGAAAAGATGGTGGTTAATCTGAGTTTTCACTTTTGGGACGATTTGGGTTGGCAGAAAACAAGGAGAAATATCTTCCAGACAAAAGGAAGACCGCGTGGAGCCATGGGGTAAAGAAAAGCTGGTCCGGGGAATGACAGGGAGGCCCATGTGGCAGGAGCAAGGGGCACAGACGATGTGGTGGGAAACATGCCAAGGATACCATGGGGGCTTCAACTGCCCTTCTGAGTCTGAGCCTTTCCCTGTACACAGTGAGGAACCAGAGCTATCTCCAAGGCAGAAATGGGATGGTTAAATCTCTGTTTTTCAGGTTGAAAAGAGAGGAGTTTAGAAGGAGATGAACCAGGAAGATGATAATGGCAGTTGAGCAAGACAAGGAAGGGAGGCCCAGAATTCCAGAACGAACACGAACTACACAGCCACCTGGCAGCGTGAGCTGCTGACGAACTGTGGGGAGTCACCCTCCAACGTTTCTATGTACATGGCTGGTTGTTGGTGTCATGTACACAAGATGGATGACTTGTAGGGTAAAGACTCAGAGTTCAGTGGGAGACATGCCAAGTTCGAAGTGAGATGTCCCAGTGGCAGTTGGAAATGTAGGTCGGGAGCTCAGAAGAGATGGGGTGGAGTCAAAGTGGGTGGGGAAAGTGACCAGCATGTGGGTGAAGCTGTGGGAGAGAATGACATGGTGCTGGAGGGAAGCAAAGCAAGAAGATCTTCTAGGACCGAGATGAGAACTTTGGGAGAGGCCCGCATTTAAAGAGTGACAAAGGAAAACTCGGGTCAGAGAGTCTCAAGGAGAATATGGAGAAAGAGTGTCATGAAGGCTAAAAGAGGAGACTTCCCAGGGTTTTGTGGTCAAATTGGAATTAGGAAATCAGGCAGTCATTGTTTTCCTTTGAAAAAGGAGGTTCTGTCAGGGCAGAATTTGGAGACTTGAAGAAGGAATGTGTGACAGAGTGTTGAGTAGAGACTCTAAAGAAGGAGGTGAGAAGATAGCGAATGGTAGCTTCAGGGAGAAGTGAGATTGAAGAGGTTGGTTTCTACAGAAATAGTTCACCATTCATTTAAATCAATAAGAAGGGGATCTAAATCAATGAGAAGGGGATCTAACAGTGAGACAGTAGTGAAAAAGAGGAAAAACGGGTGTGGTCCTATCCTGGAGGAGACTGGAGCATGGCGAGTGAGAGTGCAGGGAGGAGGAGGACTGGGACCATGAAGACATATTGACCAGGAGTTAGCGTAGAATTAATAAAATATTTTAAAATGGCATTTAAGAGGTAGCTGAGATGAGAAATGGAGAGGGAGAGAGAGAAATGGGGGAAGAGAATGGCACACTGAGTGAAAAGGGGCTGCGCATCGAGAGCAGGTATTGGGGGTAAGCAAGATAGACAAGGTGAGCGCAGTGGGGTCTGCCGTGATGAAAGACACTGTTCCTGGCAGAGCTACAGAGGCCAACCTTTGGGTCCTGGCTGAGTAGGGAGGAAACAGAAGGGAGCTGGGAGCCTATGAGATTCAGGAAGAATTAAGACAGAGGCTCTGATGAATCCTGAGAGAAGGCTTATTGGGAGAAATGAAAGGAAAATATGGAGCCCATGAGATGGTCTTCATTAGAGGAGAGTGAAGACATCCAGGCTTTGGAAGTGAGACAGGTATAAGGGATGTCTGTGGTGTGGCTTCGGGAGTGGAGTTCAAAAATCAAAACAGAAGGAAATTATGACTGGGAAAGTACTTCCTCAGCTATAATACACATACCGTTTTTTATGTGTTGTTTTCATTATTTGGGGAATGGATAGGGTGAGGAATGTAGGGATAACCTAGTACATGAATCGCCCATGTGGGTGTGGGAGCTGCCCAGGATAATGGCAAGGGAAGAAGGAAAGAGAAGAGAACTTTTGACATTTACTAGGAACCTAGAAAAGTGTCTGGTTATGAGCGGATGACAGGGAAGAGGATAGTACATCCTCCAGCTAGACATGGACCTAAAAAGAAAGACAGTTTGTTTTTAAAAGTGTTGCAGAAACCTCTGGGAAGCAGCACTGTGGGGTGAGAGGGACACTGACCCTTCTTCCAGGGCATGGGAGAAAGTCTCCCCTGGCTAGAAACTAAAGGCAATGCAGCCATCAAGAATGTTCAAGAAAGCCTCTTTTGATGGCAACAAACAGAAACCCACTCAAAATAGCACAAAAATGGGCAGCTTATTCTAAGAATATAGAGATCTGACAGAATCCCTGAAGAGGAAGCAACATGCAGCTGGGCTTTGAAGGAACTGATGTTGATTTCTAGAAAGATATTGGAGACCAAGATAGCTTACTCTCTCTACTTTTCATTCATGTGGTGGCCTCTCTTATTCTCGCTGTAGTTCAGCTTCCTCTTCCTCTTTCTTAGTCTCTTTCCTCACTTTTAAAATTTCACATGGCCCCACATGACTGCTGACTCCAGCTCCTCGTCATGACCTAACACTCCCCTCAGCCTATCTCTCCCTCTCTCCCCTAGTTCAGTGGAAGAAAGCAACTAAGCCCTCTCCCCAGCATGTCAAGGGCCTCTTGCTGTCCTCTGGATTAGTTGCCCAGAGGTCAGGTGTCTCCCCTCCTGGGTAGCTACATAGGGTTCAAGTCCACTCAGGAGGTGCTGGGATAAAGGACAGAAGTGTTGGTCACTTATAGCTCAAGACTTCACTAAATCCAGGGAGGGAGGGATTGTGGAAAGTAATGCTTATAAAGTCCACAGCAAAAAGGACCTAGAAGAAGTTCGGGAGGGGACAGAGAGCCCAAGGAGGGTGATGGAAGTATCTGAATGGTTACATCTTGGTTGTCATGGCAGATCAAGGAGGCAGGAGCTGGGACACACACTGGAAGGCCAGCGTGCCATGTGTGTGAGGCTAGCCTGGGTCAGCACTCAGCCTCCATTCACAAACTTGAGGGAACCAGCTGGCCCCCACCCGATGGGCTAGTTGGGCTGGAAGTCCTCAGGCTGAGCAGAAACTAGGATGGCCGTGTTTGTCAGGCCTTTCACATTTTCCCTCTTAGAGGAGAAAGGATGCCAGGTAAGAAGATATGATAACAACCCTCAAAATTTGAAGAGTTTAGGAGATCAATCCTGGGCAAAGCTGAACCAAAGCAGAATAAGAAGGCAATTGTCCTCACAGTATAAAAGGGGAAGTCAGCCATTGGGGCTTGGGAATGACTCATACACATTCAGATGTTTCAGCTCACTGAGGTCATGTATCCAGAAGTCCACGCCCAGTCAGGTTTCTCCAACCATGGCCAGTGGGCTGTCCAGCATGCCTGCCCACAGCAGGCCAGCCTTTCTCAGGAAACGGAGCTGCCTTCCTGCGGCTGCTTGTTCCCCAGAGTTAGTGCTTCCAAATATCAACAGAGAAACAGCATGAGCCCTGTGGAGGCGGAGCAAGGGGAGGGAGGGAGCCACGTGCTGGTGGGAAAGCCACGGCCTGTGGAAGGAATGAGGAGAGAAGCAGCAGAGAGGAACGTCACAACAACAGTCTGGAAAATGCACACCAGCAAATACACCCGTTCTCAAAACACGTGCTATTTTCCACTAAAAGGAACCCGGAGCTCCTTTTAGGGGCAAAAAAAAGTACAAAACAAGCTTAGAATGTCTTGTTGTGCCAGAAAGGAAGGAAGTGACCAAAGAATCATGGGGACATGTCAAAAAGACACAGCCAGACCGCGTGGGCTCCTTCTAGCCAAATGTGGCACCATTTGGACAGCCAAAGAAATAGTGATCATCACTGATTATGACTTATTGATAAAATAGGAATTCACCAGTCCTCTAGATAAAAAAAACCCACTAATAAATTGAAAGTTGATGACGAATAGGATATTTACATACTGTCAAAGTCCTCCCCACAAAATACATATTAACGACAGTGGGTGGGGAGGGAGAAGAGTCACCTGGCAGATAAGCCTTCATCAAGCGATCGACATCTTCATTACCAGTAATTGTACAAATGGAAAATCTATGTTTCCCAGTGCAGTGAGAAGAACACAGCCTTACTTTGGAGTGGTCCTGGGCAATCCTATCATGAGGGAATAGCAGACAAGTCCAAATATTCTACCAAATAACTGGCCATAATCTTAAAAAATGTTAAGGATTTGGAACTCAAAGAAAGTCTGCGGATCTGTCTCAGACTGAAGAAAACTAAAGGGACAACTAAATGCTGTGTATGATTCTGAAGTAGAGCTTTTAGCTATTAAAAAAAAAAAAAAAGAATATTAGGACAATTGGAGGACCTTGAATGCATTCTTGGTGTGGAGAGTGATGTACTGGGTCAAGGTCAGTTTTCTGGTTTTGATAGTCGCACTGTGGGTAAGGAGAGGAAGATCCCTGTGTGTAGGAAAGCACCCTGAAGTATTTGAGCGTGAGGGGGGCTTCCTGTCAGCAACTAAATCTCAAAAAAGGGCTTTTGGACGAAACTTCCAACTTTTCTGTCAATTTTTTTTTCAAATGCTTACCATAAAAAATCAGTCTCTGTGTTTTTAAAAAAGGCACTTTGTTTTAGAGTATGCAGTGGGTTGAATGGGGGCCCCCAGCAAGGCATATCCACATCCTAGAACCTGTAGGCTTGATCTTATTAAGAAAAAGAGTCTTTGAGGACGCCTGGGTGCCTCAGTGGGTTAAAGCCTCTGCCTTCGGCTCGGGTCGTGATCCCAGAGTCCTGGGATCGAGCCCCACGTCAGGTTCTCTGCTCAGCGGGGAGCCTGCTTCCTTCTCTCTCTGCCTGCCTCTCTGCCTACTTGTCATCTCTGTCTGTCAAATAAATAAATAAAATCTTAAAAAAAAAAAAAAAAGGAAAAAGAAAAAGAGTCTTTGCAGATGCAGCTAAGGATCTTGAATGACAGCATCCTGGATTATCCGAGTGGGCCCTAAATCCAACAACGAGCATCCTTACAAGAGACACATAGGAAAAGACACACAGAGGAGAGGCCATGTAAAGTTGGAGGCACATACTGGAGCACTGTGGCCACAAGCCAAGGTACACCCGGAGCCACTTTTCCCACAAATGGTTAAAGGTGTGCAAGGATTCTCCCCTAGAACCTCGAGAAAGAGCACAGCCTCGCTGACACCTTGATCTCAGACTTCTGGCCTCCAGAACCAGAGAAAATACATTTCTATTGTTTTAAGCCACCCAGTTGGCAGTAATTTGTTACCAGCCCTAGGAAATGAATTCCGAATACTTTTCTCCTTTTATTTTGTTGGAAATAGAAAACTAGATAAAGACTGAAAGTAAGATGTGCTTTGGATGTCTTTGCCAATTTAGACTACAAAAGCCAAATGGAGGACATTCCCCTCCCTGTGGGGAATGCTGTGCTTCTGAGAAAAATGACTTTCCAGATCACAACACCACCAAATACTGCATCTGACATTCACCATGGACACATTGGGTGGCAAAGTTCTAGCTTGTTGGGATTCTTCCCAAGGCAGTGGTTTTCAACCAGGAGTAGTATTGGCCCCCAGAGGACATGTGACAATTTCCTCACACATTTTTGGTTGTCCCAACTGTGGGTTGGGGGTTGCTATTGGCATCTGGTGGGTAGAGGCTGGGGATGTGGCTAAATATTTTATAAAGCACAAGGACAGTCCCTCACCACAAAGAATTATCTGGCCCACAATGTCAATAGCGATGAGGTTAAGAAACCCTGTTCAAAGGGAACAACTTCCTTCTTTGTTCTACAAAGAATACCCATACTCTCTATCAGGATAAGAACAGGAGAAGGAAGGAGGAGGCATTCCACAAATCCTTCTGGACTGTTTTTTTCATTGTGGTAAGAAAAGATAACATGAAATCTACTCTCTTGACACATTTTTTGGTATACAATACAGTACTGCTAACTATAAGCGCTATGTTGTAGAGCAGATCTCTAGAATGTATACATCTTGCATAACCAAAACTTTATATCCTTTTAAAAACAGCAACTCCTCACTTCCCCCTTTCTCTATCCTCTGACAACTACCATTCTACTTTCTGCTTCTATGAGTTGGACTCCTTTAGATACCATATAATGGAATCATGTTCTGGCCAGCTTACTTCACTTAGCATAATGTCCCCAGGGTTCATCCGTATTGACACATAAGCCAAAATTTCTTTCCTATTTAAGGCTGAAGATAACTTCATTATACCTATAGATCACATCTTCTTTATCCATTCATCTGCTGATAGACATTTATGTGGAGACAAACTAGGCTATTGTGAAAATGCTACAATGTAACTGGGAGTGCAGATATCTCTTCAAGATCCTGATTTTTAATTCTTTTAAATAAATATCCAGAAGTGGAATTGTTGAATCATATAGTATTTCTATTTTTAATTTTTAAGGAAGCCTCCATACCATTTTCCATAGCAGCTGCACCATTTTACATTCCCACTAACGGTGTACAAGGTTTCCAATTTCTCTACATTCTCATCGATACTTTTTAAGGTTTTTTTTTTTTAAGATTTTTATTTAATTATTTGAGAGACAGAGAGAGATCACAAGTAGGCAGAGAGGCAAGCAGAGAGAGGGGGCGAAGCAGGCTCCCTGCTGAGCAGAGAGCCCAATGTAGGGCTCGATCCCAGGACCCTGAGACCATGACCAGAGCCGAAGGCAGAGGCTTAACCCACTGAGCCACCCAGGTGCCCCATCTTTGAGTTTTTTGATAATAACCTCCTAAAATAATATTTCTGTGGAGTTTTTATTTTGTTTTGTTTTTTTTGTCTCATTAATTTTGAATTGTGTTTCCCTGATGATTAGTGATATTGAACACCTTCTCATATACCTGTTTTCCATCTATATGTCTTCTTTAGAGAAATGGGCAAATCCTCTGCCCATTTTTAAATCAAATTATTTGTTCTTTTCCTATTGACTTGTAAAGGTTCTTTACATATTTTGGATATTAACCCCTATCTATTTTATGGTTTGCAAGTATTTTCTCTCATTCTGTAGGTTGTCTGTTCACTTTGTTGATGTTTTCCTTGCAGACAAGAAACTTTGCAGTTTGATATCATCCCACTTGTCTATTTTTGCATCAGTTGCTTATGGTTTTGGTGTCATATCCAAGAAGTCATTGCTAAGACTGATGTCATGAAGACTCCCTCCATGTTTCCTTCTAGGAGTTTTGCAGTTTTAAGTCCTACGTTTAAATCTTTGATACGTCTAGAGTTGATTATTGTGTATGGTCTAAGACAAAGGTCCAATTTTATTCTTTTGTATGTGAATATCCAGTTTTCTCAACAACATTCATTGAAGAGACTGTCCTTTTTCCATTGTATATTCTTGGTACCCTGTAGAATTTCAGTTGACTGTGTATGCATGGGTTGATTTCTGGGCTCTTTATCCAGTTTAACTGGTCTATATGTCTTTATGCTGATGCCATACTATTTTTTTTTAATTTTATTTATTTATTTGAGAGAGAGCATGCACGAGTATGGGGAAGGGGCAGAGGGAGAGGAAGAAGCAGACTCTCTGCCGAGCAGGGAGCCCAATGTGGGACTCAGGCCCAGGACCCTGATATCATGACCTGAGCCAAAGGCAGAAGCTTAACCACCGACTGAGCCACCCAGGCACCCTGCTTTACTGTGGCTTTGTAATATATTTTGATACCAGTAAGTGTGATGCTTCCAGCTTTATTCTTCTTTCTCAAAATTTATTTGGTATTTGGTTTCTTTGTTGTTCCATATGCATTTTAGGATTTTTTTTTCTATTTCCGTAGAAAATGCCATTGGTATTTTGATAGGGATTGCACTAAATCTGTCAGTCGTTTTGGGTAGTATGGGCATTTTAACAATATTAAATCTTCCAATTTATGAACATGGGATGTCTTTCCATTTATTTGTGTCTTTGATTTTTTTCATCAATGTTTTGTATTTTGAAATCACAAGTCTTTAATCTCCTTGGTTAAATTTATTCTTAGATATTTTATCATTTTTGGTAAATGGGACTATTTTCTTAATTTCTTTTTTGATAGTTCATTGTTAGCCTTCCAGACTATTTACATGTTCTCTGGTTCCAGAAGTCTGTGGTTTACAGTGAGATATAGGCTGTGGATGAGGTGTGGAGAACAAACAGAGGATCTGGGGTTTCTCAGGAGTCCCATCCTCACACCTTTCTGTAAGCTGGTCTTGAATTTGACTTCTCACATATGGAGAAAATTTTCAGGAGACTAGTGTGAGTTTGCTCTGAACAGAACACACCCAAAGAAAAATTTCAATTCAGACTACCAAACTACATTGTACATAGAGTGCCAGTGTCCAAGCCATAAACTCTGAGAACCTAAGTTCTCACATGGTACAGCTTGGGCAGAAAACACTTTAAAGTCTCTAGCCGACTCTCTCTCTCCTGTTCCTTCCTCCAGCCTTCTCAACATTTACTGACCACAACCAATGCAAACAATACGCTAAATATTGGGCATACAATGATAAATAAGTCAATAATTTGATAGGATAGAGAAATTACAATATGAAGTTCTGAGTGCTATCATAATGCTGTCAACAGATGGAGAGTTTTTCAAAAAGCTTCCTATACATGACAGGGAAAATCAAATCAGGATTCAGATATGTCACAAGAGAGACATAAAATTGAAACAAGTATCTCAAAGCTTGGTCCAGTCCTTTTTGTGGCAGGAAATTGGTTGTGGGATATGTAGAGCTCCTAATTTTTGAAAATCCAATGTGCTTTTTAAGTATCTGGTAAGACCTTTCCAAACTAAAAGAATCTAGAGATACTTTTTAAGACAAATATAAATTTAAGTCCTGAAGATCTATGTGTATAAAACATTTCTTGTTGAAATTTAAATGCAACTTGTGAGTCTTGCTGTGGATGCTGTCAGGCCCTTGAGTTTCAGGCTGTCAGTAGATACAAGTGAAGTGGGGCAAGACAGAGAAATTAGGGCCTGGTGCAGCTGTCATGACTCACATTCACTGTTTTTATGTGGGTCATGTAGGTAAAGCAGGTGGACTACCTGAATGATCCTTTTAAGTCATGTCTTTGGCTATGGTGGCCAGCGATTGCTGAGCAATCTCATTTGACACTAAAGTAGGTGATTAAAATACCTACTTGCCAGGTGCCTGGGTGGTTGGTTAAGCGCCTACCTTCAGCTAAGCATGATCCCGGAGTCTAGGGATCAAGTCCCACATCCAGCTCCCTGCTTGGGTTGGGAGTCTGCTTCTCCTTCTGCCTGCTGCTCCTCCCCTACCCCCTCCCCTTCCCCTTCCCCCTCCTCCTCCCCCTCCTCCTGCTTGTGCTCTCTCTCTCTCTTGCTCCTTGATTCTCTCTCAAATAAATAAATAAAATCTTTAAAATAAAATACCTCCTTGCCTATAGTTTGGCTATTTTTAGAGACTAACATTTTCCAGCATCCAAAACCCTGTGCCTGTATGGGTAAAGATACGCAAGGAGTTGAGTACAGAGGAAGGGGCTCTTTGCAGCCCTTTCGAAAGAAACTGCAATCACAGGGCCACTGGAAGAGCCAATACCCTTCTTGGTGACAGCTGTAGGCTCATCAGAGCTGAGCCCCAGCGACTGCTTGGCTGACTGAAGTGCCCTGCAGGTTCTCTTTGCCCCCAAGAACCTTTCTGATAAATAGCTCTTGACCAGCTCCTTTTATGGCTAGAGGCAGCACCAAGAGATTGAGATGTATTTTGGACACAATCTGATTCTCACGTCTCCAGGCTCTCAGGCCCTCATCTTTGCTGCTGAGGGAGACGGCAGTGGGCTCCAGAGGCTCTCGTGCCCTGGCCCCATGGCAGTCACTCTTCCTCTGAAGATTCGCCCTTATCTCGAAGAAGAGAGGTGCCTGGCGCTCGTCACACTGTGCTGGGCAATGACTAAGAGAGTTGAAAGAAGGCATGTGGGGGAATCAGGACTGGCAATGCTGTGGAGGAGAAAAGTGGCTCTTGACTTGTTCACCTTTTGAGAGCCTTTGTGGCCCCGTGAGGACAATTTTGTAAGCCTGAAATGATACCCTAGCTGTCCAGTTCTGCTGGTTTCCCACTTAGAAAAGCCACACCGGAGGAGAGAGTGACAGATGTTACGTGGCGTCAGGTGCAGGTGAGGACCCCATCCCGGGGATGGCACGTGAAGACATCTTCCCCAGAGGACTGTGGCCCTCGCCACAAGCCATGAGCATGAACATTTTGAATTTTTGCTTGTTGATGGAACTCAATGCATAATAGGTATCGAACAAATGAATGAAGCAAAGATGGTGGCTCATTGGAGCTCGGTGCTCAGGTCCCGCAGCAAACAGAAACAGAAATACGCTGTCCTTGTGCATTTTATCAAAGGCACTAAAAAGATTATATCCTGGGAAATCTCTAAAACTGCCTATTAATGAGGCTACGACAGAAGCTCAAGAGCAGGCTGGCCCTAGAAGACAAAACCCTGAAGGCTGGAGAGGACAAAACTCATTCTGATATTCGTGTGGCAGAAAGGCAGATGCTGTCGCTTCCTGTCAGTGGTCTTGACAGATTCCAGCGGCCTCATCGCCTCCTGGAATCAGTGTGGCCACTCATATTCCAAACTGTCTCTGACCTCCCCAGGAGGAACCAAGCTCTCGGTCCCGAAGAGCTGCCAGTTTCTAACTCTCTTTCCAGAAAACTCTAGAGAGAAAACAGTTTCCACCTTCTCCAGGTAAACTTTCCTTATTGGAGGGCGTATCTTCCTTGAGGAGTATGATATGGAGGGAGAAAACTTCCAGGAGAAAGAAGGAGCCAAAGACGAACAGACAACTCTCTCAGGCTCTAGTCCTGGCAGCCCATATTTAATGTGGAGCTGGAACTGCGGAGTGAGAGCTATTCAGAAATGTATACCCAGGAGTGTAGCGAGCTATAATATATGAACTGACTTTGGAGTAACATGTAATATGCTTAACATAACATTGCAACCAGGGGAACCATTTTTTAAGAATAAAACAACGAGGGAGAATAAATATCATTAATACAGAATGAGTGACGTGGGAGTTCCCAGCAAACAGGGGATTTTTCTCACTCTGACATCAGATTCTAATTGCAGAGGGAACAGCTTAGTTGTCACTACCCATCTTAAAAAAAAAAAAAAAAGTAAAATATAATTTGTTAGCTATAAGGCCCACAGGCCTTAGGGTTGATGAAAATGCCCCTTAGTGGGGCCCCCCGGAGAGTGCTAGTTGCTGACTGGTCACCGTGGCTGAAAACCCAGCTCGAACAAGCTCTCTCAGGTACTGTCCCTGGGTTTTTCTCAGATGGCTAGAGAGAAAATACAACACTTGAATTACGACCACTGCCCCAGACTTTCACTTCTCTACTTTGTTCAGCTGTGTTGGCCTCCATGGACAGTTACAGGACCCCAGGACCCTTTTAGGGGGGCGGCAGGGCATGGCCAAGAGCCGTGGCCAGCACCAAAGGGGGCTGAAGAGGGGTTGCAGAGCGCATGCCACCCCGTTAGGGAGCCTGGCAACACTTCACTGTTGCACACCCCCTGGGTTCCTCTTCATCTCCTGTCTGGCAGGCCCCTGCCTGGTGAGGAAGGATGAAACACTTAGAAGGACCACATGCCTTGTTCATGGGATCCTCCTTTTGATTTGATACACTGTCTTGTCCAGTGTTTTCCGAAGTAGATGTTGCAGGACATTCATAAGTATTCTTTATAACGGGAGGAGAAGCACTGGTTTAAGCCAGCTTCATTATGATGGGAGGTCTCAGGACTTCGGACACTGGGAATTTCAAAGCTGCAAGGTATTCCGAAACAGTGTTTGACTGGACTAAGATTTCTCAGAACCCACTGTGGGACACACTGGTCTATATTTATCACAGGGTTCCTCTTTCCATTTCAAGTATACGCACGGCATCCTTGTGTTTGTGCCTCTATCATCTCATCTAGGAATATTAGTTCCCTGTCTACTGCCATAACAAATACGGCTGCAGTGTGAGAAAAATGTGGAGTCCACCTTGTCTTCTAAGACCCGCTTGCTCATCTGGGCATGTTTGAGAGGCAGGGGCCCCGAGGGCACCTTCCAGAGGCCGGAAGGGCAGCTGAGAAGCAGCATCCGCGTCCAGCTCAGGAGCCTGGGAGGCAGGGAGGAGCGGCGATGCAAGCCTGCAGCCCGTGGCCTGGCTGAGCCGCGGCCACTGCCCTGCGGTGAGGAGTGCGAGCCCAAGGCCTGGACTTGGTAGCTGCCGTCATAGGGGCAACGCTAGCTCCTCCTTCACAGAGTGGCTTGGACAATTGAAAGAGGTCATGCAGTTCAAGTTCATGACATGGTATCTGGTGCACAGTAAATCTAACTAATGGTCATTTGGGGAACTTGGGTAAGAAGAAATAATGGGTCCCAAATGAAGGGATAATTTGGCAAAGTTTTCACAAAAGTTCCTCATTAAGCTGGTGTTCCAAGAAGGGAATAGATGCATTTTATTTCATTTTAACAATTTTTTCCCCCTGGACTTCAAGAAAATGATGCTCACTTCTAGTTTAGCATCATCTTCTTCTGTCCTTCCCACCTTCCTGCTGTCCTTTGTCATGTTGCACATTCTAGAGCAGAGACTATAGAACATCTAGCTCTAGATAACGAGAATGTGAAGGTGAATGCCATAATGTGGAACTCACATCCCTTGTGGTCCCCTGGGCAGCACAGACGAGTAAGTCTGCAGATACATCAGTAGGGAAAAAGCTGCAGTTCAAGGTGCGATTGGGAGAATGTGATGAGACCCCCGGCACACAGTAGGTCCTCGATAAACATCAGTTGCCTAAAGGAATGAGGGAACAAGTGGATGTAATTTATACTGGAGGTGAAGGAGGTCATCTTTGATTTGAGGGACAGAATATCTTTGAGATGTTAAGTCCTATTTTCTTCCTGCATTCTCTCTTTTTGTTATTTCAAGGAGGAGTCCAGATTTTGAAGTTTTTTGCCTCAGAAAACTATTGAAGAAGCAGCCTGAAAGAGCCAGTGTTTGGAGGGGCCTGCTCCTTCCTGCAGATACTGTCCTGGGTGTTCCAGGGGGTGGGAGGAGGAGCTGGGAGACATAAGGGGGTGGTTTGTGGGCACACGAGCAGAAGGGGAGCAGGGAGATGCACGCAGAGGCCTGGTGCAGGCTGGGCCCTGAGGTCCTGTGGCTCCTCTGTGCCACCAGCTTCAGGTACCCTGCGGGCTTGGAAAATGATACTGTCAGAGGCCCCAAGACACAGGACTTTGAAATGAAGTTTTCATGATCTGGGGGGCTCAGAGCAGGAAGTAGGTGGTTAAAAAAATTTTTTTCCCCATTAATTATACTCATTCCATGCCCTCTCAAACTGTAACCTCTGCCCCCTTCCCTGGAAAAACACACACCAACTTGAAGTTTGCTTGCCTTTTGATGGGAGTCACTTGAGGTTTTTCAATTCCAAAGGTTTTTTTCCTAAGGTTGGTCACACACGAGTGTCAAGGCTGCGACACAACAGGAGACAAGCTGGAGAAGGAGACAAGCTGCTTCCTTTCTGCCCTCTTTGCACCTGCCAGAGAATTACAGACAATACTCTGGAGCTGACACAGACACTGCCTGAAGGTTGTCTGTCCCGGAAGCTCCTGGAGCTCTCCAGAGCATTCCCGATGGGGGCCAACACCTCCACTGGACATTTTCATTGCAGCCAATTCCTGTCTGTTCAACCTCACCATCATTGACCCTCAAAAGCCAGAACAGCGTGACTAGTTCCTTCAGGTCCCCTCCCCTTTTAAATTTCAAGTAGTCTGGCGACTCAGCACACAGATTTGTTTTAGCTTGATGAAGTGCATGGTCATCGGGCAAGGAGAGGAACAATGCGAAACAGTGGAAGGAACATAAACATGTCTTAAACATATTAATGTAGCCCCTGAAGTTTCATATTGAAGAAAGACATAATTAAAAAAATAATGGAAGGGAAGATCAAAAGTTTACTTAGTAGTCCATGGGTGTAAGGTGTTAGCGTTTACTGTAGTGGGGGCATGTGGTTGAGTATCTTTGTTGTTCTCATTAGATATTGCAGAGTAACATTAAAAATAAATTTGTAGAAGACCATAACGGAGAACCAATTTTTAGGGAATGCCCAAATGTGATCATTCCAGAACCAAATCAGAAATTTCTAGAAAAGAACAAAAAATACTTCACAGCAAACTCTAAGGGACAAGAAAGCTACACTTAGAGAAAAATTTATAGACTTAAATACCTCTTTCTTAAAATAAAATAAAAATAAACCAAGTATTTACCAGAGGAAATTAGAAAAACCATAATTCTTGTAACAAGGGAAATCAAGAAGAGCAAATAAAGATAAAAGCTTAAAATGTTAAAATAAAAGGCAAAAAGTATGGTTGAATATATCAGCAACTATAAAACTTGTTTCTTTGAAAGTATAAATTAGATAAACTTTGTGAGATTCATTAAAGGGGGAAAAAGGAGAACACACACAACATTAGAAATGAAGAAAGAAATAATCACAGATACAGAAGATATTAAATATATACTACATAATTAAATAATATAATTATAAATATATGTGTGGTGTGTGTTACTCTGTGGTAACACATTTGAAAGCCTAGAGAAAATGATAATTTCTGAGATAAATATCAACTAAACATAAGAAGTGGAATATTTGCACAGAACCAATCACCACTGCAGATAATATAATCTGTGATCTATCATTAACAAAGCACTAAAACCATGTTTCATGTCCGAGTTTTCTCTAATTCTTGAAAAGCAAGTAATGTCAATGTTTAATTATTCCAGGCCATATAAAAATATGGAAAGCTCCCCAGTTCTTTTTATAAAGGCAAAATAACTTTGATACTAAGTACTGATAAAAGAAGTTAAAAAAAAAACCTACAAATCTTTCCCATTTGGTCCCATATTGTATTATTTCCTATATACATTCCTAGATTCAATTTGCTAGTATTTAATTTAGAGGGTTTGCAATTGTATCCCAATAAGCACATATAAGTTGAGGCTAAGGGACAATTATTGTTCTGCTGGGAGAAGGATCCTCATAGAGGAAAGCCCATCAGAATGGATGTTGTTGTCCCCTCACATAGAAATAAAAGAAGACAGGAATGCAACTTGGATTCCAGCTGACATCTCAACAAGAAGACAGGAACCATGGACCTTGAGCAAAAAGTATAAGAATCATGTAAAAACGATCATCTTAAAAACTATTCTGCCATATTGGCTGCTCTGGATCTGCCTCTCCATAAGTTTGCATGAAACCCTTAACAAGGTCTGAATGCTTGTCCTCAGAGGCTGCAAAACCAGGCAGAAGCAAAAAAGACAGCAACCTCCCTGGTATTCAGGCCCAAGAGACCAGAATGGCAAGAATGAGTCATGGTTGCCCTCAAGAGTTGAGCAGAGTAGTTGAACAGAGATGTGGAGAAAAGGGAGCAATTGAGGTCACCGCCTGTCTGAAGAGTGACTCTGGGTTACAAGGGGAAAGGTCTCTCAAGCTGGCAGAAGGTTAGAGAAGCCTCCTTCCTCCTCACATGATTAGCTCCTCTCATGGACCATGGATGGACTCATTTCCTTCAGCAGTCTCTATTATCCCTGTGTCTTCATTCTGTCCCCATCTTTTCTCCTTTACCTTTCCCACTCACTCCCTTTCCCCACCCCAAGTCTAACTTTTGCCTCCCCTTTCCAAGAAACTGCTTCAAAGTTTTAATTATTAAATTCACGAGGTGCTTCTAAACCCCTGTGTTATATTTCTTTGCTGAATTTCCTGTAACTGGGGTTTCTAATAATTCACACGAGGCCATTTCCGTTTGGAATAGCCTACAGGCTCTGGAAACTTTCACTTAAAGCTTAGTGAAGTCTAGAGTCCCAACTCAGATCGAAATCTCTTTGGACTTTGGTTTTCCCTCCTATTAAATCAAATAATTATATTAGATAATTACTATATTTTCTTCCAGCACAAATTTACAATTCTAAGCTTTCCTTGGTCCTTCTCTGCTGGAAGCAACCCCTTTCCTCTAACCGTGAACCAAGTTTTATTTGTGCCCATCAGGAATCACATCATTTGTTCAACAGATCATTTGAACATCCACTTCAGGTCAAGATTTCTGTTGGGGGAAGAAGCAAAGAGGCAAACAAAGCAGACACAGTCCCTGCTCCCAAGAGCAGTACTACTGGTGTGGAACCTCTTCCAAGATAATTTCCTCAGAGCAGGAGCCAGCTGCATCTCCCCATCAGGGCTTTGCACAAATACAGTGGAAAGAAACACTTGCCAAGCATCCGGGTGGCTCAGTGGGTTAAGCATCTGCCTTTGGATCCTGTCATGATCTCAGGGTCCTGGGATCGAGTCCTGCATTGGGCTCCCTACTTCTCCCTCTGCTTTTGCCTCTCTCTCTTTCTATGAATAAATAAATACAATCTTTAAAGAAAAGAAAAGAAAAGCTTGCCAAAAGAATAAGAAGCCCTTGTGCACCTAAACATTCCCTGCCCACTTACTTTGCTCTTGGATGAAGGACAGGCGCTGGCAGGAAGTCCCGCTGGGAAGGAGATGTGGTGCTGGTGCTTCCCCACACGCTGCCTATCTTAATGCTCATGGGAAAAGTTTCAGGATTCTAAATAAAATGGAAAACAAACTGTAAAGGAGTCCTCTTTTTAAGCACTGAATTGAGATTTTAAATAGAGCTACTTTTCACTTCAGATAGAGGATTCAACGTTATTTATTTTTCTTCTTTTGCTTAAGTAAAGCCAGATGCTTGGCAGGTGTGAATTGTAGACTTTCAAAGGTGGTAAGGACAAATGACCATTCTGGTTCAGATTATGAAAATACTTAAAGAACACTTACATTTAAGCATCAAGGATATAATAGTGACTTTTTTAAAAGTATCCCTATTAGAGAACATTTTAAAAATGGCAATGTTGAGAAGTGGTCAGGTTCTACAAAAGACTTGCGTCTGTAGGTTCTCATCCAAAGTTTTCTTCACACAACAAGTTTTCATAAAGCAAAACCAAACTATTCAATGAGTAGAGTCTCTGAACTGGAACAACTTGTCACGGCACATACATATTTTTTTTCATTCATGCCTTCTGTCATTCTTTGTGGAAGCTGCTTCTGTGCCTTTGGCCTAGGGGGCTGAAAAAGATGGCACTTTCGAGCCAAAGACATTCCATTTTCCAAACCACCAACTGTACGGGTTTTAAGGCCCTGCTGAGATGATTTTCCATCAGCAAAGAAAACCATTGTGGGGCAATGAGAAGAGCTGGGTCCTTAGTAAGTTAAATGTAAACCCACAGGTTTATTTGGGACACCAACACTTTTAAGGTTGGAAGACATAAGAAGACACACTGGTTGCTGCAATACACAAAAGTTTATTTTTGATTTTTTTTCTTTTCTGAAGGCAAAATATAATAGAACTTAACATCAATGAATTTTGTACAACAAACAGCTTTTAATATGGAACAGACAGTCCATGAACAATTTAAAATCTCAGAATGGCTTCCCTTTTTCAAAGTCATGCTTTCTTGCGGTCCACGAAGAGTTGGCACGAAGAGATGGTGGCAGCCCACTGGATGAGGTGAGTGGAAGGACGGGTGGGCTTCCCTAGATCCGTGTCAGCTGGTGCCACAGGCTGGATGGGAGGATGCTTTCCACTTTCTCCATGACAAAGTTTAAGGGGGCAAACAAAGTGCTGAGGAACTGTAAAGAAACCAGAAAGGCACCAAGTCAGGAGAGATCTCATTCAGGACTGTAAAATGAACCTCTCCAACCTACAAGTCTTGGCATTATGAAAGTCTCAAAGGCTATAATTTTATATTTATGTTACAGGAAACACAGGCTGATGATCGCACCTACATTCCAGCCCCATCACCCACCCCTGCTGTGAGAGATAAGGCGGAGAAGTGTCTGCGGACTGCCCCCTTCACTCCTGATGGCTGGTCCACCATTCCCAGGCCTTCAGATCTGTCTTCAGGATCTGCTGGCTGTGCATGCAGATGACTAGTGCCATCAAGAGTGACTGACAGTTGGGTGACAAGTAGACAGAAGTAGACAAGTAGACTGTGACACTTCAGACCACCTGCCTGCCTAGCTGGGTATAGAACCCACTTAAAGGGGAAATGTCAATTTTAAAAAGTCAAGTTCATTATATGGTTGTGAATTGCTTTGGGATCCTATTGTGTCCCAAACACCTCTGTCATCCATGCTCATTTCTGAACTACCTGTTTAGTGGAATGCATCATGGGAGCCTAGGGGAGGACAGCAAACTTGCCAGTCTATGAATGACATGTCTTTGTTGAAGAAGGGCTGCTCTGAGGAGATCTTTGGGATCTCTTTCATTTGGTTTCTAAACTCCTTTCTGCTTTTCATGTAGAGAAAAATGCTCATTAACTGTGCCTTTTAAGAAAGCCAAGTACCTCGCCTGAGACTCATTTAACATAATCTCAAATTTGTTCTGATTATGTTCTTGTGAAGAATTAGCTTCATTCCACAAACCATCCAGCATCTGGCAGGAGAGGTCCCCTAACAGAGCTCCACAGGAGAGAGAGGTGTTTGGGTAGTTTCCTCTCTCTCTGTTCAGAACCAAAGTATTATCTTGCTAGGGTTCAATACCCGGTTCTTACATTGTGGAGTCTCTTGTTCTAATCCCTTGTCTTCAGCAAAACACTGTCTACACCACCAAGGATTTCCCAGAGAAGTATAGTGTAGTGTATATATAGTGTATATATATATATGCAGAGGGGGAAACATGGTTCTGAGGTCAAAGTAGTAGGGCATTTAATAAAGTTAAAACAGGTTCCTCCATATGTTCTATGGATTTCAGATATTCAAGGAATATGGTAGGCAGGTTTCTCAGAATCTTTCCTTCCTTGTTGTTTTTAAGGACCAGTAGAATACTGAGGCGCCTGAGTGGCTCAATCGGTTGAGCATCTGCCTCCAGCTCAGATCATGATCCCAGGGTCATGGGATCGAGCCCCACATTATCGGGCTCCCGTCTCCCTCTGCCCCTCCACCTGCTCGTGCATGCAAGTGCTTGCTCTCTGTCAAATAAATAAAAATCTTTAAAAAAAAAACAATTAGAATACTAATTGTAAGGTCTGTGACACATTATAGCTGGACCATTAAGTGTGACATTAGTGTCAAGGAAACTCAAGATAGTATAAGATTTGGAATCTTTACAAAGCATGTTGTGTCTTTTACATCAATTAAATATATTTACTCTGTAAGGCACCTCAGTGTTGGATGAGATCTAAAGGAATCTAGAACAAAACTCTCACTGTCAGGAAGCTCAAAGCCCAGGGTCAAGGGGAAGAGATAGGTGACCACTAAGACCTTCCACACAGCAAAATAATGATACCAGATAACCATCATAGAATGGAAAATAGAAGGCCAAGGAAAGCACCAGGAGGGTTCAGAAAACGAAGAAATCCATTCTGTTGAAAGGATCAAGAAAAACTTAAGATGAGGCAAGTGAAATAGACCACACTGGGTGGTTAGGGTATCAAAACATACAGATGGGGTAAGGATGGTAAGGAAAGAAATATGAGCAGGTGAGCCCTACAGGCTCACAGCTGGAACTGAAATGGGAAAGTACTGGTATGATCTGAAGGCAGTAAATAATTCAGCTTAGCTAGAATAGTTAATAGTTCAAAAGTGACCAGAGGCACTCTGGGGAGGACCTTGAAGGCCAAGTTGGATTTGGAATTAGGAAATAGGCAGCCATGTTAGTACTTGAGCAAATGGATGGCTCTTTCATCAAGTGGGTGTTAGATATGTGGCAATTTCTGGAAACTTTCTGAAATTGTCCTTTGTTATGTGCACAGAACCACATGGGATGCTCACCCTATCACCCAGGAATGAATAACTACTGCCCAAGCTGCCTAGTTATGAGAAGATTGTTTACTTGTTTATTAAAATCCTAGTTATGAGGGGCGCCTGGGTGGCTCAGTTGTTAAATGTCTGCCTTCGGCTCAGGTCATGATCCCGGGTCCTGGGATCCAACCCTGCATCAGATTCCCTGCTCAGTGGGAAGCCTGGTTCTCCCTCTCCCACTCTCCCTGCTTATGTTCCCTCTCTCGCTGTCTCTCTCTCACTCTCTGTCAAATAAATAAAGACTGTAAAAAGTAAAAAAAATAAAAATAATAAAAAAAATAAAATCCTAGTTATGAGATTTTGTTTGTAATTCAGAGACCACCAAGGCTCCATAAAACACAGCATTTGCCTATAATACTAGTTCTATAAAGAGGAGCTCAGTGCTATGGTATTCTGGATAAATCAGAGATTCAGACAGGGGTTGACAGATGGGGCACATTAAACAAGGTGGTATTGCTGGTGAAGTTATTATATCCTAAAGACTTGACCTGAAACAGCTTTGGCACCACTAAAGTTGCGAAAGAGAGGGTAAGGAACTCCTAAAGTATTAGCCTGATCCACTGCACTTAGAGGAAAGGCATCGCTCCAAGTCTGTATTCTGGGCAATTTCACTCACTACACGTGGGGACATCAGGAAGCCTCAGCTTGAGAAGCAGAATGAATGGAGAGGTCATTACCAAGTTGGCTCAAAATAAGGCCTGTTTGCTTGTTTGGGGCACTGACCTGACTTGCATAAAAATAACAAAAGCAAGGTCTCTGAAAATCAAGAAGGGAGTCTCCAGCCCTGTTTGATGTCTGCAGGTGTCCCTCATCCCATATCGTCCCACAAGTCACAGCGGGCCTGCCTCCTTGGACTTCATGCCCTTCTCAATAAGGTTCCACAAGAGAAGGAAGTCCTGACACTTCCAGTACATGCGACGATGTACAGTTCGCCCTCACATCTAGAGTGTTCTGTCCTTGGGAGCATTGAGAAAAGAATCCCCAGAAACTTTCCCTAAGGTCCTAATTCTCTCGTAGCACCTGACCTGAGATGTGTGCCTTTTATTAGTCAGCTACCTTCCTCCTCAGCGCCTCTCCCCGCACCTTCTTCCTCATCCCTCACCCACGGGGAAGAAGCAGACAATGCCATGAGCCATCTGAAGTTGATAAGCCCTCTCATTCAGTAACCAGATAAAGGTTAGTGGCTTTCACCAGGAGGGATAAAAAAAAAGTTTGGTGGAACACACCTTGCTTAGGATATTCACTTATGCTTCTTTGTGTGTTTAAAAATCAGTCAGTACTTTTTGGCCAGAGACTCAACCAATGCACAGAGAAACAGCAGTTTCATTTACAGACTTGGGAAATTTATTGCCTGAAAAGTGAAGTCTGAATGAGCAACCCCAGGCAGCCCGGGAACAGCTCATCTATCTCAATGTCCATAACTTCTGTCAAGAGGGCAGAGACACACGGTCCAGGATGCACCGTGATTCAATCAGTGTCTTAGGGTGAGAAAAGGCAACTAGACTAATAAAATAGAGAGAGTGACACTTCAATCGCCTGGTCCTCCTTTTCCTGAAACACCATTATTTAGAAGAAGGTCATGGCTTCCAACATGCTTCATTAACATTCAAAATGCCTCTGCTTATCTGAATAAGTTCCAGGTGCCTTATTGCAATCAGACAATCGACATTTCACTGTAATCAATATCAGACTTCAAAGAGGTCAAGGCCTATAAGTGAAGATGAGAGTCAGAAGTCAGTGGGCTCAGTCTCCGTGAAGGAGAGAGATCAGAGGAGGAAAGACAGAGCCCTTCAAAGTCGATGGGGTCAGAATGCTGACCTTCCCACATTCTGTGAGGGGCTGGGTTTGGAACGATAACTTCTTTATATGAGCAACCTTATCTTGGTAACCAAACATTCTAGGAAGAGTTAGTCTTAAGCCATTGAGGTAGATTAGATTAGTGGGGGGAAAGTCAGTTGAAGCTGCTCATTTTACTACTTCCCAATGGCTCCTGGTTGGCTGTGGGCTTCCTTAAGGCTGCATATCAACATATAAGCACACTGGAGAGTTCCCCAGCTGCCTGCGGCCTGGGGGGCGGCCATGCAATCTCTCCGCATCTCCGACATGTCATTATCCCAGGGCCATTATCTCCGAGAGGCCTGAGAAAGTCATTTTCACACGCTGCAGATGGCTTCGGGCAGCCTGTGGGGTGGCGGTGATGACCTGCAGGGGCTTCTCGGAAGGCCTGCCGCAGTGATGGGGTGAAAACTTGGGGAAGACTCTGGGGACAGGGTGGGCAGGAGAGGGATGGGGCCTGTCTCCTCCAGGCCATCCATCTTCCCTCCCCGCGAAGGCTCTTGAGACATTTCGAAAACTGCTACACCTTCAGGAAGGGCAAGATGAATGTGATCTTCCAGACAGAGGTTTGAAAGTCAATTTTTCTCTACTCTATTTGAAAATGACGAGTGGCTGACCGAACAACCACACCCTGGCAGAGCATAAGCTGTGAGGGGCCCAAAGAGAGAGCGGTATTTTGTTCAATCAGCTGATCTAGGCTCAGAACCAAAGCTTTGGAAACATTAAGTGATCCATAATGAACACATCTCTCTGAAATTCTGGAGGCAGTGGAGCCTTTTCTAGAGAAGACCCAATCGGGCAATTCATCCTTCCGTTCCAGGTGGTGGATTCGGCTCCGGCAGCCCCGAATCACCTAAACACTCAGAAGTCCAGGCGGCATCCCAGGCCGCGGAAGTCAGCAGCCCCCCAGCGGGAAGGCAGGCAGCCACAAGTCACTCAGAAGCCCCCTAGAGGCTTGCACAGTGCAGCCAGGGGAAACCTCTGGCGGCTGGAAAAGATCACTTCAGCAGCTCCGGCAGGGCACCGCATCCTGGCAAGGGGCTGCTCAAATGCTCAGCTTGCTCCAGACCGGTGTTCTCAGCAGCAAAGCCAGCCCTCAACCCCCAGCCTCAGAACTTGCTGGAATCCTTGAGAGAAACACAGACTTCTGGGGCACCTGGGTGGCTCACTGGCTTAAAGCCTCTGTGTTCAGCTCAGGTCATGATCCCAGAGTCCTGGGATCAAGCCCAGCATCAGGCTCTCTGCTCAGTGGGGAGCCTGCTTCGTCCTCTCTCTGCCTGCCTCTCTGCCTACCTGTGATCTCTGTGTGTCAAATAAATAAATAAAATCTTAAAAAAAAAGAAAGAAAGAAAGAAAGAAACAGACTTCTGGGTGCTAACACTCAAGATTCTGAATTTCTGGGGGGGTGGGGCCAAATGAATTTTATGTACAGTATGGGTCTGTTCTCATCCAAAACTCCCACAAAGTGCTATTTGCTTGTTTAATGCAGAGTACTGGGAAAATAACGTATTTGGACCAAAAAATGCTTTAAAAAATGTTTGAGAGGAACATTGAAAGGAAGAAGAATTGTCTAATGTTGTAAATATATTCCTGTTTTATGTTTTACTAAGTTAAACTCTAATCTACTCAGAATTTTGGCAACTACTTTTACTCAGAGGTTGGCTCGAGGGTATAATAATGAATAGTAGAGTTCCATAAACTAGGGAGCATCCAGCATGGGGGATCCTGAGTTTAAAAATCATGGTATATACAGAAGACTTAAGGAAATTTGAGATGTTCTACCATTAGTCAGTTAGCGGTTAGAGGCGGCTGTGAATATACTAGCTGTCATAGGAATTTGCAAGAAGGAAGAGACTTATTGAGTATAGTGTTGGGAGGGCAGAACAGGAACAACAGGTGCATATTGGAGGGAGGCAGATTTTATTGTGTAAAGAAGACTTCTAAGTGATCCAACAATGAAATGGGCTTTGATATTAAGTAGGTGAGTTCCCCATCACTGAGCATATTCAAGAATAGTCTAGATGACCTCCATCACATTACTGTTGAAGGCAATTTGTTTAAGGTCCCTTTCAACTCTAAGAGTCCATGATTATAATTACAAAAGAAGAGGAGAAATGCTAAACTGTATCTGATTTTTACATTGATTCTTTCTGCAGAAACCACTACCATTTATTTATTTAATAATCATTTATTGAAAACCTACTATGTGCAAGGTACTGTGCAAAGCTTTGGGGGTACAGAGATGAGGAAGACACAGCCCTGCTCTCAAGGAGCTCACATTCTAAAAGGGGGACAGACAAGTTTTCAACAATTTTAGTACAATAAATGTGATAATATAGGTATTCATGGAATACTGTGGGATCAAAGAGGAGAGACCTCTAATTCAGCTTAGGAGAAGCTCAGAAAGAAAGCTGAGTATAAAAGAATTAAGAGAAGTTAGTAGAGTGGACAAGCTGGGGTGGTGATGGGGAAGGGCATTCCATGCAGAGCAAATAGCATGTGCAAAGGCACTGGGCTGTACAAGAGCCTGTGCAGCTGGGAGTGGTGAGTAATTCACTACGGACTAAAAGAGTCTGTGCAAGAGTTGGGAGAGATGAGGCTGAAGAGGCAAGCAAGGCTAGATCATAAAGGACCTTGCATACCATGCTAAAGAGCTGAGGCTTTATCCTGAAATCGGTGGGAAACCTCTGGAGAAATTCAAGCAGGGAAGTGCCATGCTCAGACTTGCAATTTGGGAGGATCGTTCTTATGTCAGTGTGAGAAAAGGACTGGCAAGGGATGAACCTGGAAGCCAGGAGACCAGTTAAGACTCTTGCAGAGGAGTACAAGCAAGAAAAACAAGACCTAAACTAAGAGAGAGGGGCCATGGGGAGAGAAAGAGGGGAAGAAGAGGTGAATTACATTTACTGAATGCCCGGTGGCTTAGGTGGTTAGACCCGACACGCTGTGGAGGCCGAGACAGGTGGGATGTGGGGAGTGAGGAAGAGGAGCTCGGGAGGGCTGCTCCGTTTCTGGCTTGAGTAACCGTTTGGATGGCAGTGCCATGGCGGAGGTCAGGAATACAGGAGGGGTGCTTTTGGTGGTGGGGGAAGGAGGGTGATGAGTTCAGTTTTGGAAATGTTGAGATTGAGGTGCCGGTGGGATTTCCAGTTCATCTTCAACACGCATGAAAATACTCTGGCAATTCCAGTCCCTGAGCTCTGCCGAGCAGAAAATGTCAATCATCTGGAAAGGGATTAAATCAACCCAGCCAAGTTAGAAATCATCCTTTCTGACTCCACTCGCCTTGAAATCAGAATGGAGTTCCATGGAAACAAATAACACTCCCTTCCTTGTTCCTTCTATTTGAAACTCATCTGTGGCAGAATCAGTAGTTAGCCTCTTTGCATGTGCAGGTGAAACGGTCGGTTTTCAACAAGGAAACTGGTTCGGCTTGTCACTTGTCAATGCAGACAGTTTTTCTTACCAAAGCTCCTCTCCTCTACCCTCCTTAAAGACTCTCACTGGATTTCCATATTCTAAATGTCAGGTCTGTATACTTCTTCATATAAGTTCTTAATATACTTCTTAACTACAAGCCCTTCACACACTCTTAGTTCATTCCCCAAACAAGCCAAAGTTTGAAGCCATTAAAATACTTTTTATTTAAATCTTTGAAAATGTAAATCTCACCTTTATTAAAGGAAAGACCCACAATATCTAAAAATTAGAAATAATGTTATTCAACTTTCAGAAAACAGAATAACTTCCCACACGTTTTTCATTTGCTAGGATTCCCTTAATTATTAAATTTAATCCTTTTAGACTTCATGCTTTTTGGAATTCTGGGATTTGTGTGTGTGGTGTGTGTGTATGAAATGAGGCAAGGCATGCATTAACAAAAAACCTACACTTTTTCATTGGCCTTCAACTTTCTGATTCCACCGACGAAAATGAAAATTAAACAGTGAGCAAATGATCAATACAGGCATATCCTTTCCTACAGGACGCTGCTTCGTTCCTCTCACGCTGTTTCCCTTGGCTTCCCTTGCCCCTGGCCTCAGGCTCCCTCTTGGCAAATACTCACAGCTTTTGCGAAGACCCCCATAAGCTCCGGGAACTGATGTGTCAGGAGGGCCAGCATGGCTGTGAAGGAACACAGTCCGGCAGTGAAGAGAATGAAGAAGGGAAGCTCCTTCTTCGGGTAAACTGAGACTTCATGGAAAGCTGTGGAGAGGATCCAGGGGGAAGTATGAGTGCCCGAGTGAAACGCCTTCTCAGGGCATTTCTGTCTGTGGGATGGACTCTTCGGAGCTGTGGCTAAAGCCTCTCAGAAACGCCAAGGCCGAAGCACCTGAAAGAACCAGCGCCACCCTCTAGGCCAGCCTCTGGCGTGCCTCGCGGCTCCTCCCGAGTCCCTGGTGGAGCTTTAGTGCTCCATGTGGGAGGCATGACAGGGCCCATCTGAGGACATCACGCATTTGTGGGGGAAAAGGAATACCATCTCTGCCTAATACATAGTCCTGCTTTCTCAAAAGAAAACACAAATAAAACAAAAACCTTATTCCCATTATAAAATACATGTTCATCGGACAAAACCCGATAAATCCAGAATTAAATATACTGGGGGAAAAACATTCTCTATATTTTGACCTTCCTGTAATTTTTTTTAATCATTATAATGCGGCCACATTAGTTTATCTTGTATTTTTTCCTGGCCCACTCTGAGTATGTTGGCGGAGGGAGCCACCCTGACAGACATTCAGCAAGGACCTCACACGCTGGCCAAGTCAATCTGCAAAGGCTGGAGATCAAGGCCGTGGGGGCCACCTGACACCACTGTAGGAGACTCCTGATGATAAATATACTTCCACCATCACCAAAAAGTAAATAACTGGTGCCCTTTAGAGCACCTTTTATAACTTTAACGTTTCCAGTGTTGGGTTTGGGGAAACCAAAAAGCAGGTGGAACCAATGCCCAGAGAGAGGACTCCCTGCTTCCTGCTCACTGGACGGCTGGAGCCCCCCCGGCAGTGGGGTGCTTACCGGGGGAGCTGGGGCTGGCCCGTGCAGAGAAATTGGCCCCGGCAGCCGCCCGAGCTGGAAAACTGCCTGGGAGCAATGCTCCCTCTCAAACCGAAAGGATCCAAGTACTACATTTTCTTCAGGAAATCCAAGCTCTAAAGGCCTTTCCTTGACCGTTCAGCTCCCATTACTTACAGCCCTAAACAAAAATCCACTGGACCTGAGAGAGGGCGGGGAGAGAGCCGGGAGGGACCAAGCAGAGACAAGCTTGCACACTTGACTCCCAGAGGCTACCTGCTGGGATTCAAAGGAGGGGTAGAATCACACTCGGGCCCTAATGTCCAACAAGGGGACTCTGACTGTACAAAATGTGGAGTGCATTCCAAACAGGGGGCCCTCTTTGTATCCACACCATCCTGGCTGTCAATGCCCAACCCCCGAAAGATTGTGAGGGAAGATCAGATTTTGGACCACTGCATTCAATTAAGTAAATGAGAGTCATAATTTTCAATTTCAGGTTTACAGAGATTATTCCTATAAAGTTTCTTTTGAGAGCTGTAATCTTGTTCTAATAGTGAATCTATCCCCATGGAAACTTAATGGGACTCAATTAAAACATCTTAAAACTGCTTTTCAGAAATGGTCTTTCTTACCAGAAACAGAAAGTTTAACAAGGATCTCCCTGAAGGGGGAGTCCAAAGGTAAAGTGTGGGTCCACACCAGGAATTTCTGAAATCAAATCTAATGTAGTGTGAGGCACCAGACCCTTTTTCACAATAAAACTCAGGCAAGGAACAAGACATCACTGAGCTCTCCCAGATCCCTAGGTAACAAATAGGAAATAGACTCGGGCTAGCGAGGAGAAAAGGGGGCCCCCTCCTCCTGCTTCAGTCTGAGATGGTAATTCCTGCTGCACCCAGACCCACCACGCAGGAGATTTGGATGGGCTCAGTAATGCTGTGCACCCAGGGCTCCAGACTTACCCTATTCCCTGGGGCTAGGAGAGAGGATTTAAGGGGGCCTGTCAAAGGGAGGAGGCGGCAGGAGAGGGGACAAGGAAGAGAGAGCAGCCAAAATTTGGAGCTTATTATCTGAGGGAGAAAAATGTGTCCTAAGTAAGGGGCCACATGAGGAGCGTGGACAAGATCCCTGCACACAGTATGGTTTGATAAATCTATTCAGCAGGACTTATCAAAACAATGTTGTATTACAGTAAACCGAATCATGCCTTCCACACGTGGCATGGGCCGTCAGACTGCTAGCTCGGAAGGTTCTCGAAGGCAGGGCCCCTCTCTTGCTGCTGCATACAGTGCCGAGGCCACACCTGTGCTCTGCACGTGCCACACCGGCTCACGCACGACATGCAACCCTGAGACGCTCGCAGGGAATCCCTGTGGCCCAGAGCACTGCGTCACCACGGAGATCACGCCCGCCCGGCCCCACAGCTCTGCCTCTGGCAATGAAGTCAGCATCCTGCTGCTGCCCTCCCATCCGTGACTCATCTGCAGCCCCCTCTGAAGGCAGCGCCCCTGCTTCACACTCCAGTCTGTGCAGACCGCATCGGACCAGCTGCGCCACTCAGCCAGAACCCTGTGCAATGGAGCAGTCCACGAACATCCACCCCAAACTAGTGGTCACTGCGCTTGGGCCAACCAGCACACGATGCCTCCGCATATAAATGTCAGGGCTCCAGGGTCTTTCCCTTTGATGACTCTGCAGAGACCTGGAGCAGCAGGATGGCACACCCACTCGCATAACTCACTTTAATATGCACATGCTATCAAATAAGGGCAGGCTTTGGAAGAAGAGTCGTAAAAGACAAAGAATGCTACAAATTTATCATTCCCACCTCTCCCCATCCCCGGGTTCAGACATGAAGAGAGGGATACAGAAGTGAGACTTACACGGAAGCAGCTCTCGGTCTGCTGTTTCTGTACAGATTGGGTACGGATAAAATAGATGCCCCTTTTCCAAGGGATAAGGGATCATCCGAAAAGCTGAAAATGAGAGACAATATGTTAGAGGGTCAATATTTGTCTCATAATGTCTCAATTCCAAAAAGGGGCTTTAGAGCATTTTTATAATGGTAAACACTTCTACAAGTGAATCCCAGCAAGGATGCAAGACTTACCCAAACTGTGAGTTATGTGCCAGATAAACTGTCGGAGACACATTATGATGTATGACTCATGCATTAATCTCACACTATATATTCTGGGCAAACCTCACAAAACTGGGTGGGGAGGGGTGCAGAGGAATAGGGAAGCCATCGGTTCAATGCCCAGGATTTCCTCATCCATGAAGTATTATTACAATGTCACGAGCACTAACTCAATATAGCTCAACTGATGCTAACAACACAAACCTGGACTGAAATGCTTCCCCAAGAAGCAAATGTGGACTGACTTGCTGACGCCTGTTACAGATGTACAAATATGAAAGGCATTCTACCATGTCTATTTAAAAAAATGTGTCTAGGTGGATGAGAATTCCAACCAAGATGGACAAAAACAAAACAAAACAAAACAAAATCTAAAAATGCATGACTCAGGAGGTATTTCTATACTTTATGTGAAACTTTTCAATGTTCAATATCACGTAGGGGAAGAAATGAATCCAGAGAAATTGATTATCTGTGTGTTGATGATGTCAGACCAACTAAATTCCGCTTTTGTGGCTTCAAACAATGTTAGGTGTCACGCTGAATTACGGTTTTCCAATCAATCCATCCCTCTGCGTTATCACACGTGTTACTCCCCGTTACAATGTGAGGAGCGTGTTAGTCTCACTGTTGCTCTGAACGCAGTGTTTAGAGTAATTTTCCTTCGACAGATGTCCTGTAACTACAGCATGCTGTAGACAGAAAATAGAAAAACCGCACCCTACACTGGCAAAGTCAGGTAACAATCCTTGCCTTGGTGTGTGTGTCAAAGAAGGGTGGGGGGGCACACAACAATCTCTTCAGTCTTAAGTGCTGTATTTCAAGGAATCAGAGCTACATCCTCAGCTGGGTAATCACCCGCACCTTCTCAAAATGCCATCAATGTACACATTTATCTTCTGCATACTTATTTCAAACAGGAATCAGAAACAAAGAATGTTCTCCCTCACAAGAAATGACAAGGTTCTATTGTAACCAGCATCAGTGCACATATGGTATTTATTCTGGTGTCTGAATATTATTTAAAAGTAAAAACATTATGTATGTGATTCCAGCATTTGGAATGCAGTCAATCCACACCACAGTGGTATCACTCTGAGGTTACAGCACATTGCCATGGAGAATATAAATCACTATAAACGCGGGATTAGAGCAGAGCCAGTTTGCTGGCAGTTTGCTGAGGTAAAAATGTTATCAATTTTCCTCTTGTAACAGAAACCTCTTAAACAGAGATTAAAACATTAAAAACACCCCAGACTTTAACTCTTCTTAAAATGAAAGGCTCACCCTAGTTCAATCAGACTTTTCTTTCATGCAAACAAAGATGACTTTTGCCCGCTGCTACAACAAGAGCAAGGGGTGTTCTCAGCACAGGTTGTTAACGCACAAAGATCACTGAAGGAACCAGTATCTCTGGAGAGGTTTGCAAGACAAGGGGGAAGAAATTACATAACAACCCCCCCCCCACAAAACCCCTTTTAGTGCCTTTATAGGATACACTAAAATCTCTTCTGGGAAGCAGTGTGTTTAAATTTAAACTGCAATATGGCAGGATTTTAATACCATTTCCCATAAATGAAGGCTGCTATGAAAGCATCCCAAAAATGTGGAAAAACCTACGTGGAAGTTTTGTGTGTGTGTGTGTGTGTGTGTGTGTGTTCCTTTTTTTTTTTTTTTTTTTTTGGTAACCCAGATTCTCTATGTGCAACAGGGCTGTTGTAATTAAGAATCTGTCCGGGTTCACATGATCTAAATAAACCCTCAGTTTTCAAAGTGGCTATAAATTTGAATGCTACATTTTATTCAAAATTGAAGTCAGTTTGCACTTCGGGGAGCAATTTTTTAAATGAAATATAGGAGAGCAAGATCTTGAGAGTGTTCAACCATAGAAATCAAATGCTTGGTTGGTGTCTTTTCACTCAGATGCCAAATCTTTTTTGCAGCAGTATTTGGCACGCATACAGAATTCCATGCACCAAGTTAGTCTTTCTCTTCTAATCAGTTCTGGTCTTTTTGGAGAGGGTGGAGACAGTGATTATATACAACTTACACACATACACACACACACACACACACACACACACACACACACAGGTCTTTCTGCACCGTCCTACCCAGCCCCCCAAGGCAACCTCCATGACTGTAGAGATGCTTAGGATCCTCTTAAAATCTCTTTCTCATGTCAGTTGTCATTTACATTGAGTTCATAAAATAAGATTAAGCTTTTTGGCTTCACTAAACAAAAGCAAATACAATTTCTGTTTGCAATTCTATCCTTTACCCACCCTGCTGTGCAGGGACCAGGGAGTGGGAGATAAGCAGTGGAGGGCTGGAGAGAGCAGGAAGAGGCACTGCAGAAATCTTGCCAGCTTCACCTCCCACCTCCTGATCCCTGTCACTGAAAAGACATGTAACTGCTCCACAAGAACCTCACAGCTTTAGCTGAATGTCCAGAAATTTTGCAAATGCAAGTAGGAACACACTGATTTGACAGTGCAAATGAGAATGGAAAAAAGGGCATCTATTTTATGAATTTTATCTATTTCATGAATGACTACAGATCTCCTAAAAATCTTTGTCTGGAAAAACATACATTTCAGAGGAATTACAAATATACAATGTATTTGGTTAAAAACAAAACAAAAAAGCTGGGCTGCTCCATGTGAATGCATAGGACACTAGTAGTGTTTCTGCCTTTTTCTCTGGGTGCCATCACCTCCCTTACCTTGACTTCTGTTGCACTGGTGAGGAAGGGGCAAAATGAAACCAGGAGTCGGTTAATGACCACATGGGGCCCTGCAGTAAAGCCTGAGGCATTACACTGGCATCCTCTCTCCCTGACCAGACACATTTTCTAGTCTCCACACCTGTCAGTGCTGGGCTCCCTAGAGATCCTAAACTAACACTGGAGAAAAAGTCAAGAGAATGAAAACAGGGACAGAAGGACGGACACAGGAATAAACCAATTCCCGATTTTCCCAGCGATTTCTAATGACCTCTCAGCCTACCCACTAATAGCAAGGATAGAAGATAATATCTGATATTTTGTCTATGTTGCCTTTTCAAAGAGGATCCAGGGAACTGTGTATAGACAGATTACTTGCAACAGCAAGAAGTGCATTTGAATCCCAGTGGCACATCGTCAAACTGCGAGTGCTTTCCTCAGGCACCAGGGACAGAAGAGTGAGCGACACGTTGTCCCTGCATTGATGGAAGCTCACAGCCTATGGCAGGAAACAGATGGTCCAAGAATCCTGAAAATCTGTGTGAATGATCTCCCTGAGATAGCACCTCTGTGCTGTGTGTATCTAACGGAGGAGCCGTGGAGGCGATAGCTAACAACGACCTGAACTTGACCAGCTGAAAACTAGATGACTGGATGGGTCATTAGTCTTTGTCCAGTCTCTTTGTCTTAAAAATGAGAATACTATAGACCCTGAGAACCTTAAAGGGACCACGTGTGGCAAAGGTGTCTAAACATGGGGACTGATGGCTCGGTAAAAGTCAGTTTTCTCTCTATATTCCCTTTCTACTAAACCCGTAATTCTGGCTCTCTCAATCAGGTCATATTTTGCTTATAAGTAAAAACGCTGCTTATTTATAAATAACTAAAGGTGCAAACAACAGAACAGAAAATTATCATTAAAATACAAATTTTACAATTTCACCCTTGACTCTAAAGTAGGTAACTGGCCATAAAGGCTATTTGATCTTCACAAGGCATTTACACACAATAATACAAAATTCTCAAATCAAAAGCCCAAGGTACTGATCCGCACTCTTTCACTATTTGTTCTGCGGTCTTGGGAAAAATCACTTCCCTTTGGCTCATTGATGTACCATTCCAATTCTGAAGAGGAATTCTAGAGTTTTACAGCAGATTCACTAACTTGTTGACAAGCCTCGACCCTTTAACACTCTGTTCCTACTTCCATGACAGTATTGCTTGGATGCACACTACATATTACATAGATGCGTGTGTTAAAATACGCATAGGTGAGCACACATGAACAGACGTGTGCATGTACACACACACACACACACACACACACACACACACACACACACACATTAACATTTCTCTCAAAGCATTTCAGAGTCCTATTCATCCTGTATCTCCAACATAATGCTTGGTACCAAGGAGGGACTCAATATGTGCTCACTGAATAAAGGAATATGTGAATTAATGCACAATCAGGAAGAGACAGAGAGTTTCCCTTTTAAAAACTCAAGTGGCTTCAAATTATGGTGAGTCACCATGGCAGAATGAAGGGAAGGGACAAGCTGGCTCCATCCACCAGGCAGAAGGTGGGGAGGCGCTGTACGAGACCTGGAGACTGGCTTTTAGTGAAAGTTAGCTTTGACTGGGAAATTTAGCAGACCATTGCCCTCTCCCAAATTATAAAATTTAGCATTGGAACTATGGGGTGAGGGGTTGGGGGGAATCTCTCTTTAGCAGTGCAAAAGGTGCCAGCCGTTTGGAGGAAAGTTCTGGTTAGTGGAAATGCCCGAAGGACTACATCTTACAGCAAGGAACATTTACCATCAGGTTCAAAGAGAATAAATTAGAATCGGAATTTCATCCTATGCTCCAACAATGGGCCGTTTTCTCCTCTCAAAGGAAATACTCTCTTAGTCCCCCCCAAAAAACACCACCTTCAAATCTTATACATTATTTAGTGAATTCTTTGGGGAAAAAATCTCCAAAAAGAAAATAAAGAGTCTTACTTGGTCAGGTGGAAAAAAATGGAAACAAAGAAAGGCTAAGTGATTTACCCCATGGCATACTTGTCTTCTGATATATAGAACTAGAAAATTAAACCTTGAAGTTCACAGCTGCGGTCAGCAGACTACCCTGCTTTATAAAATAAATACAGCCAAAACGAGCCTTGAAAAGATCGAGGTAGGAGGGAGAGGAGGCCACATCAGTATTTAATATAGGTAAAACAGAAGATGTGCCATTTAAAATAGAGTCCCACAAGGCACAACGCTGTTGTAAATAGACCCAGTACAAATGAGATTGCTCATTTATATAGGTTTTGTATATTCAACTCATACTTGCAGTAATGTGCGTGTTTGTGTGTGTGTGTGTGTGAGGATAACCAGAACCTACAGTGTTTAAAATAAGTGTAATTCAGATAAGGTGGCAGCTGTATAACGAACTAAGGAATGTATTTTTAAATCTTGTAAGTTAAAACTTTTCCCCTTTCTTGATTATCTTGACTTTGAGGAACATATTGTGCAATTTCAGAGGCTGGGACAGTGATGAATCAAACATTTTAGAAACCTTTGAAATGCTGATGTATTTGTGGTTGAGGACTCAGTTTTTTTTTTTTTTTTTTTAAAACCACCATATGTTTCAAACCCAAACAATCTCTGCCATGCATCAGCTGGACTTTGGGGTTTTATCAAAAATGTGAATTATTTCAGCCTGATTGGTGGGAAACTGACTTAATTCCACAAGATGACTAACGCTCCAACATAATAAACTCATTAAAAAGCAAGGAAAAATATATCTGTATCCCCACTCCTAAACCAACACTTTTGACAGAAGAATGTTTTTTGATCTCCAAAAGATCAATTAACTAAAAGAATATTAATTTTTAATATAGGAACTGGTGAAATTAGGTACTGTTACCTTCCTCCCTGAATTTCCTTTCTAATGAAAAGGGGAAGTTGGAAGGGAGTTGGGGAATGGCCTTAAATTTCAGAAAGAACAAAAAAAGATAATAAAGGACAAAACCTAAACTAGGAGGCTGGCAATGTCAAAAGGCGCCACCACGTGGTACACTGGAGGAAGTGCAGCCTGTTGCGCTGAGGCACAGGCTGTCCAGGGCACCTCTGAAGGGAGAAGGCACCCTTCACCCACTGTAGCTATCTCAACGAAACCGCCTTGAAGCCGGACAATCTGGGGTGGGGCACTGGCATTCAGTATCATCAGCGATTCACAGTGTTCAAAAGCCAGGTAAGTTAAGTCAATACCACTTCAATAGCCAAGTCAGAATTGCAATCCAAGTCTTCTGATTTAAAATCCAAACTCTAATGCCTCCATTCAACTTAGAATGCACACAGGTCTAGAAGTGATGTCAAAAGATTGCACGTGACTGTTTGAAGTTTGAGTGGTAATTCTTCTAAATTGCATGAGAGATTTATAGCTTTGTTTTAAAAAGGACCAAAACTTTGTACTGAAACACCATACACACACACACACACACACACACACACACACACACACACACACACATATATACATACATATTTGTGCTTGTAGAAAACTACGTATGCTTGTTGAGAAAATTTGAAAACTACAAACATGAAGGGAAAAAACCTCTTAAAATCTACTTAAAGATTTATTTATTTCCAGTCTTTCGTTTGTTTATATGTAGAATTTACTTATTTTTTTTTATAAAACGGCCCATTCTGTATTTAAAATGTTTAAGTCAACATTCACCATCAAAAATATAATTTTAGAAAGATTATCTTTCTAAACACTATAAGAGGAATAAGTACACCGAGCCTATAAGTAGTAGTATAAATTGAAGGCTTCCAAACAAATGTTTTAGAGATGACTGATCATCTTATGCTTAATCTATTCAGGAAAGGTGTAAATAGCTGGTATTATAGAAAAGAAGAGGCAAGAGAAAGTGAACTAGAGTTTACATCCTGGCTCTACCAACAGTGGTGGCAAAACTTGTAATCAGGTGCTCGTCTCAATAACTCTTCCTCTCCTAAACAACAGAGGCGGCCGCCTCTCTCCTGTCTAACTCAGAACGTTGTCAGGAAGAGTACATGGAATGACAGACACGCAAACCCTCCGTATATTACCCCCTTCTACATGCACTCTCCATGGTGCTTGGTGCTTAACGAGCACTCTCATAGTTCCTGTCTAGAATTGAGGTACAGCTTTCTTTTCAAAATTTGGGATGGTTTCTATTTATCTATAAGGATCAAATGCAGAATTTCCCTTTCCTTGAGGTCCCTGACTGCCTTGCTATCCTGGTTTATGTCTAAAAATTCACCCCCTCTCTTCATTCTAAAGAGTATTCTGCCCATCTAATCTGAGGTAATTAATTATATTCCCCCAACATCACCACGCTGCTAGATGAACGAGCTCACAATGTCACTTCACATTTGTCCAAATCCCATGGTCCTTCCCAGTTGGTCCAGGGCATCCCCCCACCCCCACCACTGGTATCTAATTATATGGGTAACTAATTTCCAAACAAAATTTCTAGTTATTATTCCTCATGGAATTTTTTTTTTATGGTTATGCCATTCCCAACACCGTGTCTCTATCACTTCTTGCCTCCCCATTTTGTTCCTTTCCATATAACTGTAACTTTCTTATCAATCAGATCCAGCTGATTGATGACAAAAGCTTCTTTTGTTAGGTTTCTAAAATGCTAATCTATAAATATGTCTTTATTTGGTGAGCCAATCTATCCATGTAATTTTTTTCCTACAACTAAACCTAGGTGAGGCCTCTCATGTTCAATCCTGCTGGGCTTCTTCAATCTTTTTCTTGTGTTTAAATAAAAATCCTTTTGTCTTTTTTGGGTAGAACGCCTTAAATGCAACAACAAACCAAGTCAGTGGGGGACTTTACACACGCCCACACATGCCCTGAGTACAATGTGTTGTCTTAACACAGGACGGGGCACCGGGAGTGGCTTATTACACATAATGGTGTGGGGGTGAAAGCATCAACCAAGTTAACACCCCTCAAATTATAAATAGTAAATTATTTAAGAAAACTCATTAGAAATTCTCTAAAGAAATAGTTTCAAAACTAAACGAAAAGCTTTTAATCAACTTGAGTCCCACCTCTCTCAACTTACTTTTACCCCATTCCATTTGGCTGCCCCCCCCCCCCACCCAACTTCCTGCATCCATTTGGATTCCTGCTGGGTTTGGGAAGGGCAGGAAAAGGGAAGAGCAGAAGATTATCAAAATGAAAATGGAAGCAGCAAAGATAAACACAGTGAAAGGGATTAAAAAGACATTCCTTTGTGAGGTTGATCAGAGTAGGGGTGAACTAAGAAAAAATTATCAGAAGACTAATAATTGTTTTGTTTCTCTATGAGAAGGGGAAAAAACACCCCACACTGCATGTTGTACTTGTTTTGCTTAACTAATGACAATGTGTCAATCCACATATTGTCCAATAATCTGTAGTCTTGGGCCTTTCCCCTCAATTTACATTCTTCTAAGCAGTCCCACCACTTAGCACAGTGTCCTTGCTTATGACACTATCCTAGTTCTTCAAGGCTTGGTTCAAATCTCCTATGATCCTTAAGGTTACCTGTGACTGCAGCACCTCACTGACCTTTCCCTTAGGAAAAATCACTGGGCAGCTGCGTCATGCTGGCTACTCCTCCCAACTAGACGAGATGTTTCTCCAGGACAAGGAGCATGTCTCACCTGAAACTGAAGTCTTTTCTCCTTACACAGAATGACAGTACCTGGCACATGCTCAGACTGATTATCCCTACAGCCATCCAACAGGCATTATCCATTAATACACGAATGCTACACCTGCCACCAAACACTAGGGTCCTGTGGTCACTGCTCTTATTCTCAAGGAAAACTGCAGCTCATTTGTTTGGCCAACCTAGTTCCAGTGGAGGATAACTGTGGCTCATTAGCCAATCCTCCCAGAAAGGCCACCCAGAAGTGGTTGGCCAAACCCCATGCCAAACCCCCTGCCAAAGATTCCCATGAAGCTGAGGGGGTGCTCAGGTCTCCAAAGAGGGTTTTCCAGTTCTCCTCTGCCAGAACAGTCCAGATTCATACCGTCCATTGTATAAACTTATTTTTTGAGGTACAGAGATGGCATCGTCACAGTAACAATCACCACCATTGGGGAACTGAAGAATCTCAGTAATTAACCATCATCTCTCGGTGATGGAATATTGCAGGGAAGTAGAGCTATAGATATGCAAATCATCATTATTCATCATGAACACTCAGTATAAAAACAGTTTTAGCATCTTTTCATGCTCTTAAAAAAAAGTTTCAAAGAAAGAAAATTACTTACTGCCTTCCCACGTACAATGCAAAAGATTCAAAGCCCCTTCCACCCTCTTCCAGTGTGCCAGATGAAAGAACGCATATGCTATTGCTTCACTGTCCCCTCGCTTCAGGATATGTTCTGGGGGGAGGATTAAGCTTTTCATTTCTAGTAGGTACTGAAATAAAAAAGGCAGGAGACAGATGCATTAAAACACAGTAATTTGGAATTCAATATTGAGAATAGAGAGGCTGATTTCCCTAAAGCCACCACTCATTAGCATTTCATCCAACCTGCAACCTTGTTAGTATGTTTGAAGGCAATTACTAAAATACCCAGCAACCCAAAGTTTGCTAACAGATAGTTAGGCTTGAACTAGGTTTCCTAAGGTGACGATCAGAGGCTTTCAGGGTTAGATACTTTAGTCAACGAAACATATATAGACTCAAACAGCAAAACGGAAAATTAGAAGACACAGTAAGTTGGTGTAATTTTGTAGCCAGAAACGAAAATACATAAAATGGATGCGTGAAGGTTAAGAAGTCATAGGACTAAACCCACTATACTAGAGAGACTTGAGATTCACTGTTTTTTTCTATACAGATGTACCAAGAAGGACCTAGTCCAGTGAAAAGAGCCACCCCTAGCTGTTCAGATGCTGGAGGAAGGAGGCGTGGCAGCCTGAGGACAGGAAGACCCCAGGGATGGGGGGGAGTAGTACAGACCCCAAACTATACTGTTTTTTAAGATCCTTTCCCAAAGACTGAAGGATCCTCAGCTTATGACTCTTCATTCCTATCTTCTACAAAGGAGATGGGAGCACAGGGCCAGAATTGATTCTTTGGTGTTTACTACAGAATAGAAAGGGAAGAAAATTTAGGGTGGTATTTTATATTTGCAAATGTTAACTTCTTTTTGCTTTCTGGCTTCTCCCTGGGCGTCACTCCTCACCCACATATACATATACACCATCACCACCAACCACCATCACGAAAACCCATGCATCTCCTTTAAAATGGAGATTAGCAGATGATAGAGGGATGTGTTTAATGAAAATGGGACAAATACGGCAGAAGGAAGTGATATGAGAAGAGATGATCAACAGTTGTGATGTCAGAAACAATTGCCTGAAGATTTATCTATCAGTAGAATCGACGAGGGAGGAGGAAGAATGGACGACTTCTGCTTTACCGAATGGAGATCATGGTACACCTCTCAGTGTTCTGTTATCTCACTGTGGATTTATGTGTTTTGGGCACTGTGAGTGCAGTTGCCTTTAAGCTTCCTCTCCTATTGGTACATCTGCTCTCAGGATACACACGCCTGGCAGGAACCAGGAGGACACACTCTGGCCTCTTGGTTCAGCAAATGAAACTTTCTACACTCTGGGTCTGTTATTTGAAAAAAATCTCTAAGCCTCAGGGCTCGAAAAAGTGAGAAAGCCCATACAGAGTGCAGCAGAGAAGAGTGATACAGTCATCACCCTTGCCAGGGAGGGGGTGGGAGGGTGGGAATAGAGGGCCCTCCTTGGAGAGAAAGATATCCATGGGAAGGCCTCTTTCCAGGCTGTTCCATGAAAGGTGTTGATTACTTTGATGCAAACTCCTCAAGTATGAGTTCCAAAAGATCTTTTTGTTCATATGCCTTTTCGAATTCTACAAGTCACTGCCTTCCTCCTCCTCCTTGTTTCAGAACAGTGCAGAACAAAAATCTTTTGGGAAAAATTATAATTTTGAGTTACCTAGTAATCCAACCAGCACCACATTTATAATGAATAGCAACTATAATATAAATATAAGGGTGAATTTTATGTTCAGAAATATTTGACTATCCTCTTATGATCCTGTTACCTTAATTGAAGCTATTATACCATGTTGCCACCACCCATGATGATCTTAAAAGACTCCAAGGCAATGAGTCATGGGAAAGACATATACCCTGTAAGGTGCTATAAATTGTATTAATTGTTCCAGAGTAAGAGAAGAAAGATCATTTGGTTACTCTTAATAATCATCAGGAGAACAAAGGAAAGGGAAATTTTCTTGCCTAATAAGAGCCCTAGAGTAAGACTTTATTTTTGAGTTTCTAACAATGATTTATAGCTACCCTGCCTATCAAATAGTCAATTTTTAAAGAAAGAACATGCTGTATAAACTCTGAAACAACTAAATATGAAAACCATTAGTGTACGTATCCCAGGATATAGAGACCTCTTCAAGTCCCTGAGAATAAGATGGTGGCTGAAAGAAAAGTATAAACTACCATTCCTTTTATTTCTATGACGAGGAAAGTCTTTCGAAGTCATTTCATTAAGCATCTGTAAAAGAACTCTTCTCTTGGCTAAGGAACCTTCAGGAATAGGGGCCCCTGAGAAGAAGTGGGTAGGTCCACATTTGTGGATAGACTTGAAACAGAGGGGGTGGGGCAGAGAAAATGTGTGTGTGTAGGGGAGTAGAAAATTACTTATTTTATAATTGTAATAGATTAGAAATAATAGATCTGCATTATCTAATATGGTAGCCTCTACTGCATGTGACTATTTGAATTAAAATCAATTAAAATCAAATAAAATGGGCACCTGGGTGGCTCAATGGGTTAAGCCTCTACCTGTGGCTTGGGTTATGGTCTCAGGTTCCTGGGATCGAGCCCTGCATCGGGCTCTCTGCTCATCAGGGAAATGTTTCCCCCTCTCTCTCTCTGCCTAACTCTGCCTACTTGTGATCTCTCTCTGTCAAACAAATAAATAAAACAAACAAAAAAAATCAAATAAAACAAAAGATACAGTTTCTCAGTCAACTCCTCAAGTGAGGCATGTAGTTAATGACTACTATACTAGACAATGCAGAAACATTTCTGTTATCACAAAACATTCTATCACAAAAGCATTGCTGTAGGGGCGCCTGGGTGGCTCCATGGGTTAAAGCCTCTGCCTTTGGCTCAGGTCATGATCCCAGGGTCCTGGGATCGAGTACCGCATCGGGCTCTCTGCTCAGCAGGGAGCCTGCTTCCTCCTCTCTCTCTCTGCCTGCTTCTCTGCCTACTTGTGATCTCTGTCAAATAAATAAATAAAATCTTGGGGTGCCTGGGTGGCTCAGTGGGTTAAAGCCTCTGCCTTCGGCTCAGGTCATGATCTCAGGGTCCTGGGATCGAGCCCCACGTCGGGCTCTCTGCTCTGCAGGGAGCCTGCTTCCTCCTCTCTCTCTCTCTCTGCCTGCCTCTCTGCCTACTTGTGGTCTCTGTCTGTCAAATAAGTAAATAAAATCTTTAAAAAAAAAAAATAAATAAATAAAATCTTTTAAAAAAAAAAGCATTGCTGTAGACAATGTCAGTTTCCAATATTCAAGTAACTAAAATAATTTTTAACATGAAAAAATTTTATAGACACCCAAGATAGGGATTTTAAATGTAGTATTGATTGAAAACACGTAATATGGCAAAAACCTACAATAAATGTAATAAAATAAGAATTCATTTAAAAGTGTTGCTGGTCACCAGGGCATCTAGATATACTTGGAAAATAGTACACATGTGAGACGGATGGTTTACTCAGCTTGCAGGCTCAATGTGCCGCATATGGCCTCAAGGACATGATCGTCCACAGCCCTAAAATCAGGCCGTGAGGTAATGCTCTGCTTTTCCTCTAAGATGCCTCTGATCTTTGTGTATGTGTACCTTTCATACATTGCCTTATATTAGTTATTTGTGTGTCTTTTCCCAAAGCTGAATCATAAGATCCTCAAGAGCGTGAATCTCGCTTCCTAAGAAGCGTCTCAGAATGAGCATCCTTGCTCAATCAGCCTCATGATGCTAACCAGAGCAACCCACCAAGGTCACTTCGTTACCTTCTTACTGAATCTGCTTGACGGCAGAAACGGGTTATGCCTATAAAGGAGATTTATACTCCGGTATAGTTCCAAACAAAATGTTGGCTCTAACCGGATGATGAAGGCTAATAAAACAATGTGTTATGTTTTTGGCCAGGCTTAAAAATGGCTGGCAAGATCAGTTCTCAACATGTGCAATGTCTAAATTAGAAAGGCATGGAACAACATTTCACATCTTACTTGTCAAGAGAAAAATAAATGGAAGAGGGCAGATCCCTATCCACAAGTATGCAGAAATCAATTAGAATAACTGTAGCTCGCAAATCAGAGAACACTCTCTGCCTGTCTGTAATAATTATTTGGCTTCTATTAACTAAGCCAGCATTCTGTGCTATCTTGCCGGCTACCCTGCCTCTAACTTCCTTCCAGAATCTCAAATCACATTGATCTTGATGTACGGCCTCCAAAAGGTTTCGGAAGCAACTTTCAAAATCTATTTGTCAGAATCTAGTTCCTTATGTCCATAGGAACATACAAAGCCAGAACAGAGAAAGAGGAGCTGAGTAGTGCCTTCTCATGGACGTATTTAAGCAGAGGCTTGTCACCTGTCAGGAGACAGCTGGCCCATTAGCAAATACCCCAGGTGACAGTGCTCTTCTGTTAAAGTGTTAAAATTCTCTAATAATCTGAGTGAAAATGATCCCAAAGATACTCTTCACATAGACATTAATGTCAAGGAATTAATTCATACCCCTATTTTCAGATTTTTAAATACCAACAATAGAAGTCATATGAAAATCATTAGAAAAAAACATGGGAACAAACAAAATGAGCAAATATAGGTTAATTTTAGCACATTTAGCTAAATCTAGGTAAATTCGACACATTTAGGTAAATTTTAGCACATTTAGACAATGGCTATCAGGTTCCTTCCAATAAATCAGGTAGTGGAAGAATATTAGCATAAGAAAATGTTCATGTCATATTACTAAATGAAGAAAAAGATGAGTGAGTGTACCATACAGACTATGATTTGGGTAATTAAAAATATATATATATAAGCATTAAGACATTGGAAAGTCAGAGATTGAATGTTAAAGGTTAAATATTTGATTTTATGGGAGATTAATTTCTTTTGTGCTTTTTTGGTACTTTCTAAGTTTTCTGTAAGTCATTTTTATTTCTCTGTGTATATGTATATATGTGCTTGTGTGTGTGTGTGTGTATATGTAATACAAACCTATTTTCTAGACCCAACAAAAACATAAAAAAAAAAAAACATACAAATGAAAGAAAAAGATAACCAGAGACAGCAATTTTTATATGGCTTTTATATGGTTGTATATATACAACTGGGTATGAAGAAAGAGGCTGAAATCCCAGAATGGATACTTTAAAAATAATGTAAAGGCTTCAGAGAATAAAATTAGTCCTATTTGGAAGATAAGGTATGTATTTTGAGTCTCAATGTTGCCTACTCCCTATACTCAGTAAGGCACACGATGAACAGGACAAAAATACCCCACGTAAGCATAGTTCTCTGGAGGAGCGCTGGGATGGGGACTGAAGTACACAGTACCATGGCCCCTGCCTCCCCCGTCCTAACACAGCCTCTACCATTTTGACCCACTGTCTGAACCCCAGCCCTACTGTTCCACTCTTGAGTCCTGGACAAGTTAACTTCTTTCAACCTCAGCCTGCTCATCTGTTAGAATATTAAGAATACACATCTTGGGGCGCCTGGGTGGCTCAGTGGGTTAAAGCCTCTGCCTTCGGCTCAGGTCATGATCCCAGGGTCCTGGGATTGAGCCCTGCATCAGGCTCTCTGCTCGCTGGGGAGCCTGCTTCCTCCTCTCTCTCTCTCTCTCTGCCTGCCTCTCTGCCTACTTGTGATTTCTCTCTTGTCAAATAAAAAAAATAAAAATCTTTGAAAAAAAAAAAAGAATACACATCTTGCCAATTTTAACTATTGAAGACTATGTAGGGTAATATACGTAAACATTCACACAGTACCTGGCACATACACGTCCACGAAATAGTAGCTATTTTTAGGAACAAAAAAATGAAATGTTCATATTACTGTGGAAGTTGTATTTTCCGGGTATGTATGTCCCACAAATAACTGAATCTGTTTTTAGGTAAAATCCTTCAGCAATTTTACAGTGGAGTCAGATAGGCTGAAATGAACCAGCTACTGAGGGGTCACTAACCAATCTGGAAATAAACACAATGCAAAGCTGAACTACCAAACCACAGCCGGCGATCAGGAACACCACTCAGGGGGCCTCCGTCCAAGGGAAGTGCTGCTTGCCGCTCACTCATCTATTCATCAGTTACCGTGCTTCATTCAAAAACACAGGAGTGTCCACAGTGCATCCCAAGGAAGGACTGGGAAGCGATCACAGTGTACTGTAATGAAACACCCATGGCAGCACCCACAGTTTACCTCAAGGACATGAATCAATCAGGTCCCTAACCTGATGATCCCTAATCTTTGTAGGTGTGTGTGTGTGTGTAAAATTCAACATGATGACTGCCTTAGTAAAAGGTATATACAGCTGACCCTTGAATGATGTAGGTATGAATGGTATGCATCCACTTATATGCAGATTTTTTTCAAGATTTATTTATTTGAGAGAGGGAGAAAAACATGAGCAGGAGGGGCAGACGGAGAGGGAAGATGCATAGCAAGCAAACTCCACGCTGAGCACAGAGATGGACAGAGACCAACATGGAGCTCGATCTCATGACCCTGAGATCAGGACCTGATCTGAAACCAAGAATTGGATGCTCAAATAACTGCACCACCCAAGCGCCCGGCAGATTTTTTTTTTCAATAAATGCAGTACTGTACTATAAATGTATCTTCTCTTATGATTTTTTTAAACATTCTTTTCTCTAGCTTACTTCATTTTGAGAATATAGTATATAATACATATAACATACAAAATATGTATTATTCAACTTTATGTTATCGGTAAGGCTTCCAGCTAATAGTAGTAGGCTATTAGTAGTTATGGTTTTAGGGAGTCAAAAGTTATAATGGGGTTTTTCAACTGCATTGAAAAGTTATAATGGGGTTTTCAATCCCTGCATTGTTCATGGGTCAACTTGACTTAGTACTAAGGAAGCAAATGAGGGGTACTATCTCGGAGAAGGTTTCGCAGAAAAAGTATGAGTCAGTCTTATTAATTCAGTTAGTTTACCCACAAAGATGAGGGGAGGCAAAAAGCCGTTGCAAGGCTGGGCAGCGGCAGCTGGCATCAAAGGCCATAATCTGCTTATGATCTCGAGGTGCTTAGGTACCAACATGACAGGCAATCCCAGCGCTGACCAAGCACTAATGGGTGTCAAGTATTCGCTCAGGCACTCCTTCCAACAACTTTGTCAGGGAATCGGACTCGTATTTTGGAGATGGAAAAAAATGAAGGCTTTGGGAAGTTAAGTCGCTTGACCAGAGTTGTACAAATTGTATGTGCCAGAAACTGCACTGGAACTCAGGTTTTACGCCACTCTCCAAGGGAAAGCAGGAAAAGGAAACTGTAAAAGGTCTTCCATCCTGTGCTCCAGAGTCTGATCTCCACTCCGAGTTATTCTACAGTTTTCAAACTTTGAGAAACAGAAACAATTTGTTCAAAAGAAAAAGAGCAATTTAAAACAGAATACATGAAATTGATGTAAAACAAAGCTGGTGAGGGACCCTAGAGGACAGACCCAAGAGAGGTCCGAGGAATCCTTAGGGTTCCTAGGAAGATGGTTTGAAATCTGCTATAACAGGCAGCTAAGAAGTGAGTTGGTACCAGCAGTGGTTTTGAAAGAAATGTACAAGTCCAGTGGATGAGATACTGAAATTAGCAAAGTCTTAGAAAGCTTCTGTCATGGTCTGGGTGAGGGGTGACTAAATCGAGGAGGACTTCTCCAGGATTTGGTGCCTGGCTGAATCTGACGGCAAGAAAAGGCATTAAGGGGGACCGTGAAATTTCTAGTTTAGGAAACTAGAATAATGTGAGATAGTTAGCTAAGATAAGACACCAGAGGACAGCTGAAGTGCTTGGAGGGAAGGCCTGAAGGCAGCTGGGTGTGCAGATCTAGAGCCCGGAAGAGAAGCTGGACACAGGGATTTGGATGTGCAGGGAGAGGCGGAAGCCAGAGCAGTGGAGCACAGGACATCTCCCAGGAGAGCTTCAAGTAAGAAAAGGGTGGGTAATACTGCCAGAGGACCAACCAGATGGATGGACAGGGGAGGAAACAATGTAGAAGGAGAGTGCCCAGAAATGCAGGAGTGACCCAGAGAGCAGGCAGTTCGGAGCCAAGATGGCCCTGAGGTAGAAAAAGTGGTCAGTGGGACAGAGGGCTAAGAAGAGATGAAATAGGATGGCGTTTGACAAGAGGCCAAAGGATCTGGTAACCAAGGTAGGGCGGCCATGATGGCAGTGGCCTTGATAGGAGCAGCTATAGTGCCTTTTGTTAAAGAAAAAGACCTTTTAGAAACTATCTGTTCCTGAGAAATGTGGCTAAAATCTGGTTTCTGCTCGCTTTCCTCTGGGTCATATTTCCACAATACATTCTCCTTACTCTAATCCAAAAAAGCTTTGGAACAAAATATGACTCAATTCAAAGAAATTAATATTGAAATAATATTTCTGAAATGTACCATTGATATACAATATCACAGACAATCTGCCAGAGGATTTTAAGTTTCTGCTTCCATGCTTCAAGCATTTTTAAATGCTGAAACCCACTACACGTTTTGTTTCCTAAATTGGATTAAAAAGCAATTTTATACTCTGTCAATCAGCTCTACCAAGACATAAAGGAAGGACTGCATTAGTGTTTGCATGAAATAGAATTTCCATCACCCTAACAAAGTCCTGTGAATATTCCATTAGCATATACAATTACCAGGATGTTTTCCCCCACAAGCCTCTTAAAATCCCCATGAAATAAGTTTCTAGATTAACATTAGATGAGCTTTTAAAAAAAAGTGTAAATTTTTATTGGGAATGCATTTCTGTCATAACATTTTTCATTCTTTCCTCTCTATTTTCTCATGACTTTCCACACTCCGAGACTTAGAATTTAAAAACTACCTATCTCTTAGGCTGGATCCTCATGTCATTCCTGCGTCAAGCCCGGGCTATCCGGCTGGTAAAAAGAGCTTCAGGAGCATAGCAAGCTCCCTTCCCCCAGCACACTCAGGGGCTGCCCACTGTACCCCACTGTGTGGCTGGGAAGAAGAGCCCCTGACTTACTAGTGCCAGTATTTTAGGCAAAATGAGGATGAAAGCTTTCCACACATTGCTGCTGGTGATTTTCCCCCCTCAATGTCACCACCCACAGTACTCAGGCATCCCAAGCCCTTGGGACTCCCTCAGTCCCCAGCTGCTCAGCAGAATGGGTATGGAGCCTCCAGTTCTATGGGTGGGACCGCACAAGCTTGGAATTTTCCTGCAGAGGTAGTGACTGGTCATAGGCTTTTATTCTTTGCTAAACTGTGTGCACAGGTGCCGTGGGGTTGCTGGGCTACTTGCTTTCTCATCCCAGTTTCAATCATAGTGGTTCTACTTTTACTTGCTTTGTTCACTAAAGCTTCATATAAGATTGTATAAGGAGGGAAAAAATGTTTATTGCTTTAAAATATCATTATTAGTTACTTGTCATTGTTGTTTTGGTGGCAAAGAGCAAGGATAGCCATTCAAGGTGGAAAAAAACAAAAAGTAGGAGACAGAGGTTGGTAATAAGTAACTCTTAATCAGCCAAAAGTTACAAACTGGGAATTCTGGAAAACAACAGCCATAGCCAGAGCGTGCTAGAGCCTCCCCTCAAATCTGTAGGCCTAAAGGGACCCTGTGAGGACTCAAGGTCAGAGGCAAGGCAGGGCCATTGTTACACTCTCTAGTTGTCCCGTTTCATACTAGGTTGTTTCAGAAGTACTTCTTAATGCATTTCTCTAGGCAGTGTCTGCTGTAGCCCAGGCAACAAGTACAAAAATAGAGCTGAAAGTACCAGCGAAAAGATGATGAAGGCCCAACACATGTCCAGTACCTACTATGTATGGATAAGTTACGCAATATAATTACATTTACTTATCCTCAGACCTATGAAGCCTTTATTTTTATCCCCATTTTATCAAAAAGGAAATAGGCAGGGAGCTAATCAACACTCCCTTCCCATGGTTCCCTTTGGCCCGTGGACAAGAAGTAGTGAGAGTCCTTGTTTCAAATACTTCTGGACCCTGTTAATGACACCTCACAGGTCTGCCTAACTTAGGACACGATGTCTTGCTCTATCTTTACGTTAATACATTTTCCCGGTAAGAATAGGAAGTCTATGTAATGGCCTGATGATTCAGAAAAGAATAAACACACATGGCTAACAATGTTCCACCTTACTAACAGTGGCAAAGGAACACGAACTCAAGAATAGAATTCCATTTGTACCCCATAAAATCATATATTTTTTTTGTTTTCCTTCTTTCTTTTTTCTGTTTTAAACAGACTGCTCAATACTGGTGAGGGTGTAAGAAAATGGCAAAGAAGGAGTTACCTGCTGATGATATAAACTACTACAATCTTTTTTTGGTAAGCATCTGGCAATAAACATTAAAAGCCCTGAAGTATTTCTGTATGATATTCAGTAATTCTCATTGTGTATATCTATCCTAAGAAAATAACATAAAGAGCAGGGTCGGGCCTGGTTAGTACTTGGATGGGAGAAAATAACATAAAGACCAAAATATCTTTATGCCCAAAAGGTTTGCTATTAGAGTTGACCACCTGATGTCTACAATAGAGGACACAAGAATTCAATCATTCTCTTCAATAAATAATGTGAAGAAAACTGGATTCCACATGCACAAGTATGAAACTGGACCTTTATCTTAAACAATACACAAAAATCAACTCAAAATGCATTAAAGATTTATTTGTGTTTTTTTTTTTAAGATTTTATTTATTTATTTGACAGACAGAGATCACAAATAGGCAGAGAGGCAGGCAGGGGGAGGGGGGAGGAAGCAGGCTTCCTTCTCAGCAGATAGCCCTATGTGGGGCTTGATCCCAGGACCCTGAGATCATGACCCGAGCTGAAGGCAGAGGCTTTAACCCACTGAGCCACCCAGGCGCCCCTGCATTAAAGATTTAAATGTAAGACCCAAAACTATAGGGGCATCTGGGTGGCTCAGTGGGTTAAAGCCTCTGCCTTCAGCTTGGGTCATGATCTCAGGGTCCTGGGATTGAGCCCCACATCGGGCTCTCTGCTCAGCAGGGAGCCTGCTTCCCTGCCTCCCCCCACCCCAGCCTCTCTCTCTGCCTGCCTCTCTGCCTACTTGTGATCTCTGTCTATCAAATAAATAAATAAAATCTTTAAAAAAAAAAAAGACCCAAAACTATAAAACCCCTAGAAGAAGGGAGATGCCTCATAATATTGGTCTTGGCAATGATTTCTTGGATGGAACACCAAAAGAATAGGTAACAGAAGTAAAAATAAATAAGTGGGCCTCTATCAAAACAAAGAGCCACTGTACAGCATAGAAAACCAACAACAGAGTGAAACAGCAACCTATGGAATGGGAGAAAATATTTGCAAATTATACACTTGATAAGGGGTTAACATCCAAGATACATAGGAAACGCCTACAATTCAAATAGCAAATAAACAAAACAAAGCAAAATAACTTGAAAAATAAATGGACAAAAGACATCAATAGCCATTTCTCCAAAGGAGACATACAGATGGTCAACAGGTACATGAAAAGATGCTCGGCAGTGCCTGGGTGGATCGGTCAGTTAAGCATCCGATTCTTGATTTCAGCTCACATCATGATCTCAGGGTCAGGAGATGGAGACGCACCCATCAGGCTCCCCACTAGGCATGGAGCCTGTTTAAGATTTTCTCTCTCTCCCTCCCCCAACTCACTCACTCACTCTCTCTCAAAAAAAAAAAAAAAAAATGCTCAATATCACAAATTATCAGGTAAGTATAAATCAACACCACAATGAGCTATCATCTCATACAAGTTAGGATGTGTGAGGCCACTGTCCAAAAAAAAAAAAAAAAAAGACTATGACAAGTGTTAGTGAGAAAGTGGAAAAACTGGAACTCTTGTGCACTGTTAGTGGGAATGCAAACTGGTGCAGCCGCTGTGGAAAACAGTATGGAGGTTCCTCAAAAAATTAAAATAGCGGGGTGCCTGGGTGGCTCAGTTGTTTGGGTGACTCAGGTCATGATCCCAGAGTCCTGGGATTGAGCCCCACATCAGGCTCTCTGCTCAGCAAGGAGCCTGCTTCTCCCTTCCCCTCTGCCTGCTGCTCCCCAAGCTTGTGCTCTCTCCCTCCCTGTCAAATAAATAAATCAAGTCTAAAAAAATAAAAAAAATTAAAATTGTATTGCCATATGACCCAGCAAAGCCACCGTGGCATTCATCCAAAAGAACTGAAAACATGATCTTGAAGAGGTATTTGCATGTCAATGTTTACTGCAGCATTATTCACAATAGCCAAAAAAGTGGCGACAACCTAAATTTCCATCAACAGATGAATGGATAAAGAAAATGTGATATACATCACAATGGAATATTATTCAGCCTTAAAGAAGGGAATCCTGTCCTGTGCTGTGACGTGGATGAACCTGTAGGACATTACGTGAGATGAGATAAGCCAGTCACAGGACAAATACTAAGGATTCAACCAATGTGACCTATCTGAAGTATTCACACTCACAGAAGCAGAAAGTAGAAAGTAGTTATCTGGGGCTGGGAGGAAAAGGGAGAAATGGAGAGGTCCTGGTTCAATGAGTATGGAGTTCCAGATATGCAAGATGAAAAGTTCTGACAACAATGTACATACAGTTAATAATACTTAAAAATTTGTTGAGGTAGATTTCACTATTTGTATTTTTTATGATAAAAAAATGAGGAAGTAAATCATCCAGAAAACAGTTACTGAGAATATTTTAGAGTGTCTGAAGGCACAGGGTTAAAAGACTTGGGCTTTAATGTCAGGTTAGAAGATAGCCTTTTTAAGGTCAGAGAACCATGAAAATCTGATGATCCTCTTCCAAAAAGAATAAATATACCCCCAACACCCTAACACAAAGTTCAAGTTTAGAGCCCCATGTTGATTTTTTAAAATATGTATATGTCATGTGACTCTGATTCCTAAGTATTAAAAATGCACAGGAAAATAAGGCTAGAAAGAGTCTTAAATAGGATTAGATGACAGGATTATGAAAAATTTCTTTATACCTTTTTCTATTACAGAAATTTATTTTTACACCACCAGTACGGGGTGGGGGGGGGGGGAGTCTAATGCTGCTTGTAACGAACCAGTACATTAGTCTTGTTTTGGAAAGGTGTCAGAAAATGAAATTTGTCTTTAGCACCCTAAAGGAGTTAATGAAATAACCTCTAAGCCAAGAAGCAGTCTCTTCACAGGGAAAGACTTGCAGTGTAGACACAGCATCCTAAGAGTATGGAGCACTAGTGAAAACTCAGATCCTTGCAGAGTGATGAATCACTGACAGAAAAGCACCATCCTCCCACATAAATCTTGACATTGCTAATGATTTCTTGAGTAGTACACCAAAAGCATAGACACCAAAAGCAAAATACACACATGGGACTGTATCAAAATAAAAAGCTCCTGTGCTGCAAAGGAAACAAAATAGATCAGGGTGGGTGGGGAAGCATATATGCAAGGAAAACAGGAGAAAAAGCTAAAACTAAAAATCCAATAAACTATAACAATATATAGATGAAGATACAGAACAGAAATGAGCTCAGCCCTTCATTTGTCCAGCAACTTAAGTGAAATTTTCTTTAAAAAATGAAGAATATTCCCTTTAAATCCAAAGCTTTTATTTTAATACCATTAAATGGAAGACATCCTCTAATGGTTTAGAGATTTCATCGCTTTGAACTGCGTCCCCAGTTCTCAAAAATCAGCAGCATCAAGACCCTAAAACCACTAGTCATCCTCCACAAAGAGGCAACAGTGATTCCATAATCAATGCACTGCAGTGCGAGACCACAGGGCCGAGAGACTGATTCTGGGATGAGGAAAGAACAGGTTTCCTGGTGGTGACTTTTAATAATGGGGGTGAAGGAGGAGTACAATATCCTCAGAGGAAGCAAAGAAGGAAGAGGAGGAGAATCTTTCTGGAACAATGAACAGACTGTTAGAAGTAGCTAGAGAAAGTGATAAACAAGTTGGGTCACATTATAAAAAAAAATCTGGAAGAACCATTCACGGAGTTTATAACTTCCTTTGTAGGGCTGGGGACGCAGCTGCAGTCCATCAGGCGGGGAGTCACACAATTTGGTTTATAATAATGAGCCTCTGGGCTGCTTCCTCTTTATAATCTGCTACAATCTAAAGCCTCAGAAATCCTTGTGTTTTAGGTATACCTGACTACTTACAAGGCTCCCTTCAAAACAGAGGACCATGGCTTTTTACTATTTTTATTTACTTCCTGGTCCTGAGGTGTGTGTAGGAGACTCCCTACTTCGCACATCTGCAGGTGAAGAGTGTTCCTAAGAGTAACCCTCCTGGAGTAAATAATTATATTTTTCACTGGATGTTGAAATATTAACTATGCACCTCTGCTTAATAGAATACCAGATAGACCTAAGCTGGACACTCACGGAAGGCAGTTCTCAGCTATTCTATTTGGTGTTTTTCTCCTTCTAACAGCATGCCGTTGCTAAAAATTCCTCTGGTAGACCACTGATGACTTCCTGTGAAGCCGTGGAAGTGTTTAAGATAGGAGACTATCTTGAGGAAATCTGAATTGTCCACGAGTGCCTTGGGAAGTCACGTGCTCGCCATCATTTAAAGGCTTCAAGTCTAGGCTGGTCTGCAAATTGGTGGGATGGCAGGGGTGGGGGGGTAATAGGGTGATATTGAAGTGTGAGAGAACCCAGAACCAGTTCAGGCTCTGTCGCTTACTAGCTGTGTGACCGAGAGAAGGTCACGTAACCTCTCCAAACCTGCAGCGCCCTCATCTGTGGAGCAGGGGTAATAGTCCGATACGCCTCGCCAGTGTTGTTATGCAAAATAAATGAGAAGGCATATGCAATTCACTTACCACTATGCTTGGCACACAGTAAACATGCAATAAAAACCAATATTAAAAATAATCATCACAATATCACTACGAGGAGAGATTCAAGCTGAGGATGGGAAGGTGTCCTAGATGATCTCTGAGGTCCCTTCTTACACCAAGAGCCTAAGAGTTCTTATCTTTCATTGATGTCTCATTAGAATTAAGGCTACCTTCTGCCTGAAAAGGCACCTGTGTGTGTATGTGTCTACACATATGTGTAGTGTGTGTGTGTGTTTACTAAAGTATTAGCAAGCAGTCCAAAAAATAGATCATGTATAAAGGATGTTTACAACAGCCTGCAAATAGTACACATGTACCAGAGGTTTGTGGTTAATTCTGGACATAATTCTGAACAGTGACTCACAGGGCCTTTTCCCCATGGAAATGTCAATAGATGAAGAAGATCTGGAAACAAGTTTCTCCTCAGCACAATAACCAACAAAGCAAAGTGGTAGAGAATCAGCTTACCTATGCACCCTATCTTTTCTCCAGTTAACAAGTAGAGTGAAATCAAATATTTCAAATATTTCCACTTTTAGAAAGAATTTTCTTTTGCAGGTGGAGTGCTAGCTGACTAGGTCAAAATCTTCCAAGGTAGCCTTAAACTATTTCTTGGGGCTTTTAATATTCTTCTAAAGGCTCAATCAACCATTTAAGACCCTTATCATAAAATTACACTACATCTTCTCCTTAAATATCTAACCAGCAAGTACCAGTTTCTTACCTTGTGCACTAAGATGACAAAGCTCTGGGATAACTGGGAGAGTTAGGACCCAGTGTCCAGACTTGAGGGGCCTCCAACAAGTCCAATATCAATAATTTTAATACTTTATGAACATACAATATTGAAGTTTTTCAAAGAACTTTGACTATATTATCTCAATTGGTCTTTATCACAAAAGGGAAGATTTATATTTTTATTTTCATCTGAAAAATGAGGGAAAACTTTAGAGTTCAGAGATGCTAAGCCCCAAACTCCCATGGCTAATGAATGACAGAACCAGAACTTGAACCCAAGTTTTTGTCTCCAAATCTAGGACTCTACTGCTCAATGCTACTTCTAGAAGAGCTTATTTATGCTCATAGAATAACTCTGAATTGGATATGGCATTCAATAAATAGTAATTGATGACCTAAGTCGACTGTGTAATTCAGGACAATATTTTCATGATTAGCTTTAAAATTTAATCAAATTGGAATGAACATTCTTAACTTAGTCGAAAAGATGTTAAATAAAGAAATACATTTTATCCTAAGTCTACAAGTACTATGTTGGTCACTATCCACTGGAACTAGAGTGGATCCTTCACCAGCTGTGGCACTGTGCACCACTGTTCGGATTTCTGTTTTGCGAGACAACGAGCACGACCTGAGTCAAAGCTCAGAAATGATGTTAGGTCACCTATCTCTGTCACTGAGATTATCAACAAAATAAATAAAAGTAGGTAACTCTACAAATCCTCACATACACACACACATGCACACATACACAACCCTCTTGCCACAGTACTGTAAGAAAACAAAATAGCCTTCCTTGGTCATTTTTTGCCAGTGAAACTCTTCCTCAGAAATTTGAAAGACAACTATGCCTGAGGTACCCTGTGTGAATCATTTCCCAGAGGTCAAAATGTGCTTTATAACATTGAGAAGTGGAAAACAGCACTCAGCAATGTGCCTCTCACATAGCAGGTACTCAAATATAGGTAAATTATAAACACATCCATCTCCTAAATAAAAGATTACAGAAATATCCTCTATTGGGATTTGACTCCCTTTCAAAATAAAATTCAAGAACAAAATATATGGGAAACACTGGGTATTGTCAATCATGTGGTTAAAAATTAAGATAAACATTTCCTACTAAGTATACCTCCTAAAATGGCACTCACAAGTCAAAAGAAAAATACTACTTCATACTTTGAGATTCTCCTTCCTATTTTCTTGCCAATAGATTAACAATTATTTATTTATAGAGACACAGAATGTCACATTAATCAGTATTTTTTTTTTTTTTACCATTTATATTCAAAACTAGGTTCATTTCCCAAGATGGGTATAAGTTAAGACTGTAACTGGTGTGAAATTCCTATAAAATGCATCAACACTCTTGGGATCTCCGTGGTTTGCCAATTTCAGGCTTCCTGGCCTGACCTGCCTAAGCCAGGTCTATCAATTTACCCTAATTATATAAAGCCCCCAAATCGGCCCAAAGCCTCTTGAATGGAGCTTTTGCTTAAAAATGAAGCTGATAACCATGGACTATACAGGGCCTCAACATTCAATGGCTACAATTCATTTTTTTCTACTGGGTGTATTCGAGACATGACATTGTGGTCACTGAACACTTTCTCTACCATCGTAACGAGTTCCTGTGGGGATTCCACAGACTCACTTTTGGCACGTGAGGATTGAATTCCACAGCTCTATGAATGGCCTCTACTGCATTCATCTCTGCTGTGCTCAGCCCCCGCCGAGATGCAGCCTCGGGAGAGAATCTGAAAAGCAGAAAGACAAACACCATCCAGTTGGGACCACTGCTTGGGCATCAACCCGGAAAGGCGTCTACACATCAAGGGCCCATAAAACCACAGCGAGTCAATGGCATGAGCTCTCCAAACCTCCACTACATGGAACCTCTGAGTGACCCCTAAGACCGAGGCCAACAAAAACCCCAGCAGAAGCAGAAAGCGTGCTTGCATCTAATCTTGGCAGGAATTAAATTCGGCTGTCAAGTCTGTCTGTCTAAATAGCTAATCTAAATGTTCTAGGAGGTACCTGCTTAGGTCAGGGGGGGTGGTAGGACTGACGAGGGCAGACAGTATAGGCAAAAGAGAAAACTAGGTTACAGAAGAGCGTACTTGGTTAAAAACAGAACTGGGGAGAATTTTCAAGGAGGCTCCCAACCCAATGTCAGTGCTGCAAGGCAGCGTCCACCGCAGGCCAGCCTGCTTGGGGCCGTTCCGGCAGGGGGTGTGCATGCCCAAACTGTGGGCGAGACACCTGCCCGAGTGAATGAAAAAAACCAGACCATGCAATCTCTTTCTCACCTCACACCCAGGGCTAACTCCAGAGCTGTGCTTGGCAGGCAGACACCACAGGGGAAGCTGTGACAACCCTGGCCCTGCCCTCCCAAGCTGGAGTCGCTGTGTAGGGAGAAAAGATGTTGCAGTAGGTACTGGCGATCTACAGGATAAAAAAGAATGAAAGAAAATTACTTCGGTCTTGAAGTGCACACACACTTAACAGCAAACCTGTCTGACATAGCAGAGGCTGTTTTCTTTTCCTGGGATCTGCTTTTCAGTGCTTCAGAGGGATTATATCAGGGAAACAAGCGTTTGTGAACTCAAGAACAGTTAAGCCAACTGTTCTCTTTCACCTGCCAGTCATCTCGGGTGTGTATGGAAATTCTCTAGGCCAAAGTCACCTGCCTGAATAAAATGGGCAAAGGTCCCACTGAGATGACAACTCAAAGCCAACAGACCCTGGGTCGGCGGTTAGTTGGGAACTGAGGAGTCAAAGAATGGAAGATGATCAACCCCTCTGCCATCTCACATGTTTGTTAGGGCTACTACCAGGTCATGGACTGCTGAAGGAAGAGGAATACGAAAAAAATGAATAAAAGGAAGGCATTTTGTGTAAGTCCCAAGCAGGCCTTTCGGTATCTACTGTCTGGCAAAAAAAAAAAAAAAAAAAAAAAGTCACCTCAGAGGTATGAAATTTCACATAAATCCCTCTTTAGGGACCCATACACCCCTACGATACCTGGGGATATATATTCCCTCCTTCTAGTAGTGAAAGAAAAGATCAGCAGGTTTTAGAAAATGCATGCTCATAAGCGGGGGTCTCAAAGACTAAGAGAAACTTCCAGAGAAGCCCTCAGAGGCAACACATCTCCTTAAGTCGAGTCAGAGAGTTAGTACCGCACAAGTCATTATTCACTTACTTGTCAGAGACAGCTCTTGCTTTGAGCAAGGCAGCTGTATAGCATATTGTGGCCGACTTTGGTAAGCTTATATCTGTTAGAGAAAAAGAAAGTAGAAAATCTTATAAGTCTGCAGAAATAAACAGCAATTATTTTTAATCTACTAGCATTTTAATTATGTAAGTCCAATAAAGCATAAATTAAGAATATTTTAATGCATATAAGACACAGCTACTTCTTATGTATCAGGGCAGTAAGTGAAACTAACAGCAATTCATATTTTTGTGAATAATTCATGTTTAAAATCCGCCAGATCGGGCACCTGGGTGGCTCAGTGGTTTGGGCCTCTGCCTTCGGCTCAGGTCATGATCTCAGGGTCCTGGGATCGAGCCCCGCATCGGGCTCTCTGCTTGGCAGGGAGCCTACTTTTCCCTCTCTCTCTGCCTGCCTCTCTGCCTGCTTGTGATCTCTCTCTCTGTGTCAAAATAAATAAATAAAATCTAAAAAAAAAAAAAAAAAATCTGCCAGACTGACTCTTGAGCAGTCATCTTCTATTCAAGATATGGATTTTCATATATTGAACATAATTAAGCAGAGAATAGCTATAAATAAATAAATGTAAATATTACAGGATTGCCCTTGATATCATAAAAAGCAGCTAGGACCTCTATGTCACTTATGAAAAATTCTCAACGGGGTATAATATACTAATGTGAAAAAAATATGATCTGGATCTTTTTTAAGAAACATATCTAAATAAATTATTTTTAATGGTCAGATTTAAGCCAGATTTCCTTTGCATTAAATTTCAAGAAGTTCATATTCAGTTTTTTGTTTAAAAGGTAACACATTTATTATATATAACATATATGAAAAAATTTTATATACAAAGATATATATGTGAAATCTTTAAAAATCTTTACAATTTTTGTGCAAACCAAAGGGAAACCCCCTTTCAAATGAAACCTGATTGCTTTCTCTGAGAAACAGTTCCTCTCAGTTTGTACAGAAAATTTACCATGGAGAGGTGGAAGTGGGTAACAGATTCAGACAATTAGTTTAAAGGGAAGTAAAAGAACAGGGTACAACTAAGAACAGATCAATTTAAAGAGGGTAGTCCCTTATGGAGAAAAATCTGTGTTTAAATTATAACTTTATTTCTTACAGGGTAGTATTTATTTAACACTGAACCAAATATACTATGGCAGAGAAATGCCATTCCCAGAGCAGCGAAATCCATTCTAGGTTGGAGAAACTCTTACCACCTGGAATGCTCTGCCAGTCTCTTCACTGGGCTATTTTCAACTTCGAAAGAATTACATTACAGTGGAATTTAAGAAACAAAACAACAGAACAAAAGGAAGAGAGAGAGACAAGCCAAGAAACAGACTCTAAACTATGGAGAATGAACTGATGGTTAACAGAGGGGAGGTGGGTGGGGGTGTCTGGGGCAATAGGTGATGGGAATTAAGGAGTGCACTTGTTGGAATGAGCACAGGGTATTTACGGAAGTGCTGAATCACTATATTGTTCACCTGAAACTAATACAGCAGTGTATGTTAATCGGAATTCAATAAAAACTTAAAAAAAAAAAAAGAATTACATTACAGTAAGAACGAAAAGGAAAGTCCCATAACTAGCCAACAGACAACCACAGAGGAAAATGAGTTCATAAAAGAAAAACAATCCCTAAGCCAGTAATAAGTATTTATCACCAAACCCAGAAAGAGGAATTTCTTTTTGAAGGAAATTTCAATGCCTCTGATAAAAAACAAATAATCACAGAAAATACCAACACAGAACTGAAAGGGAAAGAGGTCTTTGAAACCCTGATCTCATAAATTATATTCAAACAAAATTTCACCACCATAAACCTAGTGTAAAATGATGTGCTTATGACTAAGAAGAATTAAAAAAGAATGTCAAATACTCATGGATTTGTCTTGTTGCCTTTCCAACATCTAAACATTTAACTGCTTCCCAGAGTGGGAAATTAATCCAAGAATCAAGTATCTTACTTACTAGAGTCCACTCATTGATTGTTATTGGAAGGTAATAAAAAATTACAGATGATACCATTCTACTTAAAAGTTCAGACCTTCTTTTAAAGTTCAGACTTTTTATTTAAAAAGTATCCAAGGCTTGTTTCCACTCTTCTTGGTATGATCTGTGTTCCTTCTGTGTCAACCTAACAGTTTTCCATAAAGTAGGGACCAATGAAAAGTCCAAGAAACGAATCGAGGCTGAATATGATGAACATAATTATCTGGAGCTGGCAACACACAGGATGGAGTCTCACTTGATAAATTAAAGAAAACCTGTTTTAAGGATTTGGCTTCCAATGAGAAAAATCAGACTGTGTTTTGATGGTTCCCTAAACAAGAAAAGTGACATATTCACTCAGTTGGAAATGCAGAAAAACATACAACTGCAGTGGTTCCAAATGCAGCAAAATACTATAGATGTTCAATCAAAGATGATCTTTAATCCAGAACCAGGCCCCCTCGTGCCCATGAGCAGAACACACACAACTAGAAAAATGCAACAGAATTCTGCAACTTTACAATTACTATAGTGTGTTTTTCCCATAAAAATTTTTTACCCCTACTCCTAGTATACATACACAGGTGTAATGCTTAAAAAATAAATAACCAAAAATATATTTTAATCAATATCAAATGGTAAGAGGGAGAAATGTAAATACTCCATTCCCCACTAGTGGCATGTTGAGTCCATTTGTTTTCTTTGTACTCAAGTAAATTACTTTGCTCTCATTGTTAACAAAAATAAAAAAATGCAAAAAAAATTCTTGCATAACTTAATTTATTTAGATAGTTTCAATGTTTTCCTTTTAATTCTGTCAAAACAATTCATCTATTTGGCAATGGCAGTTGTCTCTAAGAAATGATGAATCACTCTAAAGAAATTGATCCTAAGTTTCCCTGTAGGTAAAGCTTCTTGTTGTTCAAATAAGGTTTTTGTTTACAAGATATTTTTTAAATGACCCCTCGTGACCACTAACCGATTCTCTGTCTCTGTAGTTTTGTCTGCCTGCTATGATTTTATGCTTTTACCATTATGGAAAAGGACAAAATGGTAAGGGAAACGGAGTGGCTAACAATAGTGATGAAAACAAGTAGTATCAGAAGTTTTGAGCAGGAAAAAAAAATATCAGCTGCTTTCCAGTATTGCTTACAATTTATCCAGAAATTTTATTTTGAGGAAGAAACTTCAAAATCATTCTAAGTCCAGTTTTGTATGAATATGCTCTAACTATGCAGTCCTTGTCTTTTTTAAGTGCCATGCAGTTACCATTATTACCAAAAAGTCCTAAGAATTAGAATCCAGAGAGTCTCTTCAGCAAATGGTGTTGGGAAAACTGGACAGCTACATGCAGAAGAATGGAAATGGACCACTTTCTTACATCATGCATAAATATAAACTCAAAATGAGTTAAGGACTTAAACGTGACACCTGAAACCATAAAAATCCTAATAGCAGAGGTAGTAATTTCTTGGACATTGGCCATAGCAACACTCTTCTAGATATGCCTCCTCAGGTGAAGGAAACAAAAAGCAAAAAATAAACCATTGGGACTACATCAAAATAAAACACTTCTGTACAGCAAAGGAAACAATCAACAAAACTCAAAGACAACTTCCTGAATGGGAGATGCTATTTGCAAATGACGTATCAGATAAAGGGTTAATATCCAAAATACATAAAGAACTTATACAACACACAAACACCCCAAATAATCCAATCAAAAATGGGCAGAAGACAGGAAGAGACATTTCTCTAGATAAGACATCTGGACGGCCAACAGACACGTGAAATGATGCTCAACATTCTATCATCAGGGAAATGCAAACCACACCTGCCAGAATGGCTAAAATCAAAAACACAAGAAACAAGTGTTGGCAAGCATATGGAGAAAAAGGACCCTTCATGCACTGTTGGTAGGAATGCAAAATGAAGCAGCCCCTGTGAAACACAGTATGGACATTCCTCAAAAAATTAAAAATACAATTACCACATGATTCAGTAAAACCCCTACTGGGTATTTACTCAAAGAATATGAAAACACTAATTTGAAAAGATGGATGCACCCCTATGTTTACTGCAGTACTATTTGCAATAGCCAAATTATGGAAGCAACCAAAGGGTCCACTGATAGATGAATAAAGAAGATGTGGTATATACACACAATGGACTATTACTCAGCCATAAAAAAAGAATGAAATCTTGACATTTGCAACAACATAGATGGATCTAGAGAGTATAATGCTAAATGAAATAAGTCAGTCAGAGAAAGACAAATACCATATGGTTTCATTCATGTGGAATTTAGAAAACAAAGAAACTAAAAGAAAAAAAGAGACAAACCAAATTACAGACTCTTAACTTTAGAGAACAGACTGATGGTTACCACAGGGATGGTAGGTGAAGAAGATTAAAAGTACAGTTATCATGATGAACACTGAGCAATATACAAAATTGCTGAATCACTATACTGTATACCTGAAATTAATATAACACAGTATGTTAACTATACTGGAATTAAAACTTTTTTAACTAAGAAAAAGAATCCAAGAATGAGAAAAATGTTAGCTACAAAAAATAATGTTCTTATTAGCAAAGGAATATGTTCAGAGAAGTCAGTATAAAAACAGCTTTGAAACCTGTCTAGAGATCAACTGGACCATATCTGAGCTGGAGGTTAGATGCTCCAGGAAGAGTGATTTTAAAAAGAAAGTAGATGCTATGTAATATATAGTATGATTAAGAGAAAAAATATTCTTAGATAATGACATAGATATTTACTCTTATAAAAGAATTAAGGGGAAAAAATAAAAAGAAATTTCATGAAGAATAAAACAAATGCCAACAACCAAACAAAAAATTCAAATACAAAAAGGAAATAATGACATATCACATAATCCCCAAAACAAGGAATGCTAAATAAATGTTTCTCACTTAAGCAAAGCTGAACTCCAGGCTTTAAATTTAAATTTCCTTCCACTTCTTGGCCATCTTTTGTTTCATACAGGTCCTTTTCTGAAAGGGAAAGTACCTTCTCCAACTGTCTTAGGTATTCAAAATCCAATTGTCATGAAATCTACCATCTTGATTTCTACAATCTAAAAACTTCATGTAACTGGAATCACAGAGTATGTGCTCTTCCACGTCTGACTTCTCTCACTCAGGGTGATGTTTCTGAGATTCATCCCATGCTGTAGCATGTATCAATCCTTTATTCTTTTTTATTGCTGAGTAGTATTTCATTGTATGGATATACCACAATATGTTTGTTCTCTTGTTAATGGCTATTTGGGTTTTTTACCAGTTTGGGGCTATTATGAATAAAGCTATTGACCACTCCCTTAGATATGTAATTGGAAATGAAACTGCTGAGTCTGAAAATAGATACATTTAAACTGGTAAACAGTGCTCCAGAGTGGTTGTAGGAAGTTCGCAAAACTAATATCTGATGATAAAGGTCAGAAAAATGGTTACTTCTGGGTTAAGAAGGCAGTTATTTGCCAGAAGATGGCATGAGGCAAATTTCTGAGATGATGGAAAGTTCTAATATCCTGGGTAGTGATAATACATGTGTGTATAAGAGAAAAGTCACCCTGCTCTACACTCCAGATTTGTGCATGTTATTATATCTAATTTATAACTCAGTTAAAAAGATTTTAAAAACAAACCTATACTCCTGGGCTACCTGAAGCTGTCTTCTCCTGCTTCAAACTAACTTCCATAACATTTCAGTTGCCTTTTATCATTGTGCCCCCTCTTCTATGAATCCTTATCTAAAAATTATTACTAGTTTTGCCTTCCATGACAAAACAGAACATGATCATTCCTCGTCAGCCTTTTGAATATTAAAATGGTTACAGTATCTCCTCTAAACCTAATCTTTTCCAGAATAAATACTTCTAATTCCTCCACTGATACGTTCTTCAGAATTTTTTGTTTATTTTTGTTATGAAGCCATGAATGATTTCAAAATATGAGAATTAGACATGGAAATAATCCTCTAAAACCCTGAAATCTGACCAGTACAGAGCTCAGGGGAAATGTAGTCTGAGGAACTACAGCCATAACACCTCTCTCAAAAACAGCTAGGATGGCCCTGGTGTTGAGCAGCTGGAAGTCCTTATTTGTTCCTATGATTGTGTGGTCAACAAAACCCCCAGGTTCTATTCAAATTGATTTCAGCCAAAGCCAAGTCTTTTCTCTTTTACTTAAGCCATGAAAATTTATGAACCTATAAGCAGGATTTCATATTTGATTCCATTAAATTTTAAATCTCAAAATGAAATCTGAACCATTAAAGCTTAATGGTTTCAGAATATCATTCCAGGCTATTAGTCATCATTCTGACTCAAGCTCCCACCCACAGCTTTGTTCCATACAATTCATAAGCATACCTTCTCACCAAATGATCACTATCATCATTGAAATTACTGCTAACATTTATCAAGGGCTTATTAAGCTTGCCAGGCACCGGTGTTAATCACTTATACGCATTTTTCTACTTAATCCTCAGAGCAACCCTCTGAGATAGGACTTATTGTTAGCCCTATTTTATTTTATTTTATTTTAATTCAATAGGCCAACATTTGGTTCATCATTAGTTTTTGATGTAGTGCTCAGTGATTCATTAGTTGCGTATAATACCCCGTGCTCATCACACCATGTGCCCTCCTTATATAGATGGGGAAAGTGGTGGATATAATGGTTAAGAAATATGCCAATATCACATAGTTAAAACAAGTATGAGCACAAGATTTTGAATTGTGCTATCTTGTCTATAAGGTCTGATTGGTAAAAATACTGACCATGGCAATACCAAGGAGAGGATCCAGGAATGCTATTCTAGAGGTTACCCTAAATTTGCAAAGGTCTGCAATGATGTATGTATAACCATTTATCAATGGTAATAATGGGTATTATATATATATATATTATATAACTTAAATCATTAAATTATACCATTTATTAATGGTTATAATAGATATTATATACACCACTTATACCATTAAATCATACCATTTACCAATGATACAATTGTATTATGATTACATTATTTCACAGTACCTAACAAGGCAGCATTCAAAACAAAATCAAATATTTTAATTAAATATATACATTCGTCTATGGTATTCCTCTAATTCAGAAATACAAAAAAATAACTAAATTAACAAGAAACATTTAAAGACTATTGTGCAGACTACAAATATTTTCACATCCACTATCTCAACTGTTCTTTTTTTTTTTAAAGATTTTATTTATTTATTTGACCAAGAGAGATCACAAGTAGGCAGAGAGGCAGGCAGAGAGAGTGAGAGGGAAGCAGGCTCCCCGCTGAGCAGAAAACCCGATGAGGGACTCGATCCCAGAACCCCGAGATCACGACCCGAGCCGAAGGCAGCGGCTTAACCCACTGAGCCACCCAGGCGCCCCTATCTCAACTGTTCTAATTTAGCACAACTTCCTTAGTAAATCCATGTTGGATCTTCAATCACCTCTTTCTTCCCTAAATGTTAGTAAACCACATAATCATCTAGAATTTTACTGTGATTGACTTATTTGTTGAAATTCTAAAAAAGCAAAAAAAGAATCAAAAGTATTGTGGGCAAGTAGTAAATAAGAACGAATAAAGGTATATTTTTATCCATTTATTAACACATTACTATCTTCTCCAAATAGGAGTTCTGCAAGATGGATCAAAGAACTGGACAACAGCACACATCTGTGAAGGTCAAAAATCTTTTATTTTACAGATGAAAAAAATACAAGATCAGAGAAGCTCAATGATATGCTTCAGAGTCACCTAACTAATTAGTGACAGAACTGGTCTGGCAATGCCTGGTCCCTGTCACCATCCCGTACTGCCAATGTGCTACTTGCTTCTGATTCCATTATTGTCATTCTCTTATACTTTCTTCGCCAGTTTGCTTGGAAAACAACTTCACAAGGGAAGGCTGGAGACTTTAGCTTCCTCTGGACTTGAGCAACCCTAACCACCTGCTTATAGGTTTCTACCCCACTTGTATATGTTTATTTAATGATTCATCACTCTGACCTTTTGTATATGAAATTTAAAATATACAAGCATACAAATATATCATTTGTGTTTCTTTTACATTTTTTTTCCATTGGGAATAACTATAATGTCATCATTTAGAATTTGCCATCTTTTTTGAATCATTTCCACTTAAAAATGTCTGCATCTTCTATGCCAAATGGTGTCAGCACAAAGTTGTTCGCTGAATCTCGAGTTAGAGGTTTATATTTATCTTTCCTCTGACTTAAAAAAGGGTATAGCTTTAAGCTTTTTGTTGTCAATTGTTCTTAGATTCAGGAAATTGTCTATGACTCATGTTCCCTTCTTTTACTACAATGAGCTATAAGATAACATGATCTCCTTCTCTTAAGGTTCTTCCATTTTGGTAAAAATTAAATTCAGCATATTAATCACTCTCAGGCTTTGCCTACTTTAGTAGCAACTGAACTGTCAATAAGGCAAGAATTTATCAGATGTGGGGCACCTGGGTGGCTCAGTTGGTTAAACATCTGCCTTTGGCTCAGGTCATGATCTCAGGGTTCTGGGATCGAGCCCTGCATCAGGTTCTCTGCTCATCAGGGAGCCTGCTTCTCCCTCTCCCTCTCTGCCGCTCCCCCTGCTTGTGCTCTCTCTGTGTCAAATAAATACATAAAATCTTAAAAAAAAAAAAAAAGTTTATCAGGTGCTTTGCTTTTAGCAAAGGAGACTTGTAGATCTGCATACACAGGTGTTCACATCCTGTACTGCACTGTCTCTAAATTCACAACCTTTAAAGGCTAGATGGACACTCCACCTGCTTCCCACGATTCCACATTTTCTCTCCCATGTCACTGTATGACTTAGCAGAAGTAGGTAGGTCTTGATGGGCTGTGTGAGTCCTGGCAGGCTCTAACTGTGTTACACTCCCCCTGACAGATTATCTTAAGTTTATGCTAGATCTACATAGACCTGTTTCCTGTAGTTAAGAGATCACCAGAAAGCAAATGAAATTAAGTGGTTAGAGCTTAAAATAGGAAGTTTTGATAATCCAGGAAATAAAAAAGTTTCTGCACTGGGATTCCCATTTGTTGTTTAAAGAAGAAAAACCAAATTCTAATAAGTCTTTCATACTTTTTTGGTTGAAAACTACCAGATATCTCCCTAATGGAGAGAATTCTGCTTCTTTGCAGTCTGAAATGCCCACACTGGCATTGTGCAGTGGCCCTCCGCTCCCTCACGTCTTAGTGCTTCCATACTGTGTGCTCATCCCTCAACCACCTCAAGTCAAAGACGGCACTCAAGTCAAAGGAGGACTCTATTGTGCCACTCTCTCCACTTTGAGGTCAGACTGGAGCCCACTCCTGCTGACATTGGCTTATGGACTCTCCATGGCCTGTGGAGGTAGGACCAAAGCTCTGTGAGGTGCGGTCTCTACCTAATTTACCCAGTGCATCTCCGGCCCTTTGTGCAGCCTTCCACCATCCCTCTGCTTGGCAGGTCATTCCTGTTCCTGAACCTTTCCATTTGCTCTGTCTCTAGTATTTTCACTGTCTGGTTCAACTCAGATGCCCACTCTACCAGGAAGGCTTCTCTCACCTTCCCCTGGGTAAAGTGTACCTTCCATATTGGGTTAAATTCTATCGCAGTCTTTACAGCAATTGTTTTCTTACTTCCCTCTCCTACTTATGTGGTGTGTGTTTCCTTCTTTGTCACTTTGTACCCTTGAACCAAAACAGTGTCTAAAATATGGTGGTCCTGTGCTTGCTGAATGAAATCTCAAGTTAATATACTAACATCTCAAATCACTTGATATTAGCTCCCTTTGATAAGCAAACACTGACATCCAATTAGCTTCTGGAAGCCAAAAGTGTCAGGATTGATGAATATACTAAGAGAGAGTCAGAAACTTGTTATTTCTCGGGGCACCTGGGCGGCCCAGCGGGTTAAGCCTCTGCCTTCCCCCAGGTCATGATCTCAGGGTCCTGGGTTCGGGTCCCACATCAGGCTCTCTGCTCAGCAGGGAGCCTGCTTCCCCCTCTCTCTGCCTGCCTCTCTGCCTACTTGTGATCTCTCTCTCTGTGTCAAATAAATAAATAAAATCTTTTTAAAAAATAAAAAAAAACTTGTTATTTCTCAATATGTGTACTGTACTTATCGTTGCTTATGGCATTCTAGCAAAAAGGATGAAGCAATACTGGCGCTCTAAATACGGATATCCAGATGTCTGTTTGAGACAGCAGTGGAGTTTACAAGTGAGACAGGGAGAAAGCAAGAGTACAAGTTGACAAGGTTGAAGGAAAGTAGAAGGGTTTGGGGCCAAAAACAAGGAAGGCAAACCACACCTCTTCTGGCTCCCTAGGACCCTTTATGGGAATGAGGCCACTGAAGGAAAAGGTCATCTCAGGGAGAATGACTCTTAAGTTTTCAAAAGTCATAAATGCTCATAACAGCAAAGTTGGAATTCAATGTAATAATCTTGAGAGGAAATTTATGTAATTTGGAGCAAAACTGTCAATTTGATGTGTCTCAGGAAACCCATGGGGCAAAACTTTAGATAGAATAGTTTTTTTCGGTGATAATCTTTTTGACCTAATTTCCTTCTGTTCATCTACATAATAATAATCAAGATGTAATTTTAAAAGGATCATTACTGTTCCTATGCATGAGCTAGGTCAATTTCCTATCTGTAATTCCAAAACAGTGTTTTCAAGGGCAGCAGCCAGCATAAATAAATCCCAAAGCACTTCACAAACGACGACACCATGTCATGGTGCATCTCTGTCTAAAAAGTCATTCATTCACAGCAGCTGTTTGGAATGTCTACCCTTGCACGGGAGTATCCGAGAAGAAAAGATAGGGCTTGTTCTCAAAGGGTTTCTTTCTCTGCACTGCTTCAGCATGTTTCAGAGTCATAGAGCACTGATTCATCCCACCTCAATTTACTGTGGGCGTTTTTGACTTTTTGGGTTTTCTTGTATTGTTTTTTGGTGTTATTGGTTTTTTTTTTTTTTTACATCTTTCTCTACCAGACTGTAAAGCTTCTTTGCAACACAGACTAGATTATGTTTATTTCTGAATCTGAGTGCATGGAAAGTTAGATTTTTTTTTTTTTTAGATTTATTTATTTATTTATTTATTTGACAGAGAGAGAGAGAGAGAGAGAGAGAGAGAGAGATCACAAGTAGGGAGAGAGGCAGGCAGAAAGAGAGGGGGGAAGCAGGTTCCCTGCTGACCAGAGAGCCCGATGCAGGGCTCGATCCCAGGACCCTGAGATCATGACCTGAGCCGAAGGTAGAGGCTTAACCCAATAAGCCACCCAGGGGCCCCACGTTAGTATTTTCAATATATGGATTTGATCTTGCTGAATTAATTTAAAAAGAAACTAATCTGTGCTCGCTTCAGCAGCACATATACTTAAAAGAAACTAATCTAATTATTCTCTGTAATCATTTAAAATTATAGAGTATCAAGTACCTCTTTTTGGTCAGGCAACACACTGATATACTAGAAGTTTATATTGATCCAACACATTTGGCCTTGAAAGACACTTTTGGAGCCGTAAACTGACCGACCAAACAAACAAAAACGTAGCCAGTTTCTTCTTCCTAACCTGTTTATGGATGAGATGTGATACAGCCCTACATTTGGCTTTCTTCAATACAATTTCTCAGTTTACTTCTGTACATGATATGATACAAAGAAAACAATAGAAATGTAGAATTCTGTACTTATTGTTTGTTTGATTTTTTTTTTTTTTTTGTTCCAGACAATGTAAGGTTTCTTTGTCCCACCTTTAAAAAGCCAATCTGAGGTCCTCTTTCAACCAAAGGGAAAAACTTCACTGAAGAAATAAAAAGGACTGATATACCAAACTTCAAAAAGATGTGCCACCTGGGAGTTCAATGATTCAATCGGGAAATACTACATGACCTTAGTAATTTGGGGCAGGGGGAGGGGTAGGCAACGCAGGCTCAACTACACCCAGAAAAATTAATCTTATGCTACAAAGCCAAATACCAGATGTTATTTGCAACTTTTGGATTGGATTACCCGGGAAGGTCAGTGTCAGAGAGCCCTTCTATGGTTAATGCCCTGGAGTCAAACACAGCAGTTTATGTGATGGTAATGACCGGCTGGGGAAGGATCTTACCTTGGTAAATTATGATAACTAGGTAATAAGGATTACTAAGGCCAATATGAATTTCAAGGGTTTGTTCATGTGCCAACTATGTGAATTACAAATGTATGCATTCATAAGATGCCTTCCATCATCAGAGACAATAGAAGTTTCTCATGCATACAGTCTTTATAGAAATAACATCTATTACTAGAACTCCTGCATGTATATGACAGTCAGAACTCCTGCATGTATATGACATAACTTCATAGGCCTAGTTTACTTGACAGATCTACCTACCTCTTGGTTTCTAAGTCAGCAGAGCACCCAGTGAAAAGCTATAAAGGACCATCATTTCTCAGTGACTCATGCTTACCAGCCTAAAGCCATAGCTCATGGGATCAGTGCTGACAATCATTTTCTTTGAAGCAGTGACGTGATTCATTTGCCCATCTTTTATAGAAGGATGCTCTTCGACATTTGCCTTGGTATCCTTATCTTTTCCATAAGAACCAGCTCTGGGAAGGGAGCTAGACTAGGCTTACAGTCTGTCCCTAGGGACTGACTGCATTTCAAATCTTTTTTGAATGCAGCCTAATTTTGTAGGAGACTTATCTCAGAAGCTGTTGTACCTGCAGCATCAAAACTCACAACTATACACTTGACAGAAAAGCACTGTTTTGGAGGTCTGGACTGTGCGACGCTCAAAGCCTGACGTTGATGGCCTGATTTTACTCACTGGTCTTCCTGGCATCGCAGATCCCTCTTATTCCTGCCCATTCCTTAAACATAAATGAAAAATAGCCTAACAAAAAGACAGAGTATCCAGTGACCCCTTGAAGGGAACTGTGATGATAGTTGAGTAGCTTATGTTAGCTTATAAGGCCTTGGGCAATGAACACAGTTTACGAAATTTTTACTTAAAACTACATGCTGACTCTGCAAAACAGTATCAGCAAAAAGCTTATTCTCTGAATAGTCTCAACATAGAGTAATTCCCTAATGCTTTCTTTAGAACCTCTGTTTTCAATCTACTGAGATGAAAGTATTTCCCCCAGTGTTAAAAACATGTCCTGTTCTTGAAAGTATACCCGGTATACACTACCAGATGGCAGATGATCATGCTAATTCAGGATGGGCTTGATGGCACCGTAAAAAAAAACAGTCTTGATACAGTTGCTGCATTTATATAACATTCATGACTATATAGAAGACCAATTTGTCCCTCACAGGGAAACTTCTGTCCCAAATTAGGGGCAATCACTAAATGACCTAATGGAGTAAATATCCAAAAGAGCTTGGATTTGCATTTCCATTGGTGCAAATTGCCCCAAGACTGAAACAATTTGTCTTTTGATCACGAATGAAAATCCCTGGCATTTTTTTTTCAGCTTTCCAAAAGTTTAAGAATTGTTTGTAGATAAAACTAAGCATTTCCATTCTTATCAAATATCTATCTCTCTACATGTCCTATTAGATCCATAAGCAATTTTAATAACAGCTCATAACACTGCCTTTTGGGGGTGGAGCACAAGACAGGATTCTTATTCTCTCATTTTAGCTGACATTTTATATATGGTTTTCCTTTTGAACAAAATGGATTGAGAACAGTGGTGAAGTTCAGGAGTGATCTTTGTTCTTTACAATGGCTGGGAGTTACGGAATGCTTATTGTGTACCCTACGCTGTTCTACACATATAACATGGATTAAATACTTTAATCCTCGTGACAAATTCCCAGCTGTGTGATCTTGAGCAAGTTACTTAGCCTTTCTTTTTTTTTTTCTTTTTTTTTTTTTTTTT
>NW_019154111.1:23219667-23353309 GCF_002288905.1 Enhydra lutris kenyoni
AGCTAGTAGTGGTCACAGCCATCCATTGTGGAGTCACAGCAGGAGCTCTAACAGCCAGGGCAGTCCCCACAGGATAGCACTGCCTGCAGAGTTTCTGAATGACTTCTGACCATGGAGGCAATAAAGCAGAGCATGCCTAACTCTTGCTGACAGGAAGAGTAGAAGGGGAACCCACTGGGAGGGAAGGAGAGGCATGGGGCATAGGCCATGGGACATCTCTGGCTCCCACTGACCAACCACAAAACCCTATGATTTTATAAAATACCATCCTAAAACTGTAGGTAAAAATTCTGTAAGTGGGTAGTTATTAAAGTCCTATACTATTTGAAATGATCTTTCTGATCTAACTGCTGAAATACATCAGGAGAAAAATACTCAAGTAGATAAAAATATCCAAGAACTTACCATCATACTTTGCTAAGACTGCCTGAACATCAGCATATGCTTGTAGTTCTAGAAGAGCTTCTAAAAGGTTTTCATGGATGTTGAACATGCTCAGTAAGGGGAACTCCTTCATTAACTAGGAAAGAAGAAATAAAGGATAATTAATATATTTCTTACTTTCTAAAAGTATAACAAGTACTGCATTATAATACGTTTATATGATAAAAAAGTATAATACAATTTTAGCAATATAGGTAAATACCAAATTATAAGCATTCATACCAATTATTATTTTGTAAAGAATTAAATGCTCAAATCTTTTCCTGATATTTTGGAAAAATGGCAACTTTGAATTTGTGAGAACCCAATGTGGAAGAATATCCAAAGAGAGGGTGTTTCATAAAACCTGAGGAAGAGGGGTGCATGGGTGGCTCAGTGGGTTAAGCCTCTGCCTTCGGCTCAGGTCATGATCTCAGGGTTCTGGGATCGGGCCTCCCATGGGGCTTTCTGCTCATTGGGGAGCCTGCTTCCCTCTCTCTCTGCCTGCCTCTCTGCCTACTTGTGATCTCTCTCTGTCAAATAAATAAATAAGATCTTAAAAAACAAAACAAAACTGAGGAAGGAAGATGCTTAGATGTAGCACTCAGTAATGTTAAAATATGATAGAGGCAAATTAGGTAGAAGTTGAACACTATCTCATAGGCGTTGACAGTTTAACTTGGTTAAGAGCAGTTTGATGAAAGCCAGAGACCAGAAATGGAGGCAAGCAGGCACTATTCTTTTGAGCAGCCTGGTGACAAAGTCACAGAGAAAAGGCAAGAAAATAACCAGAAGTGATAAGGGTTGAGAAAATGAGCAGGTAGTGATAGAGAGCAGTAGAAAGGAAGGATGTTCGGGAGTTCCTGAGTGATGGCCTCAAAAAGACAGGAATCAAGATCATTTTCTGAAACTGAGGGAATAGGTGACAGGGAGGAAGTTTGAAGATGGGGTGAAAATACAGAATAGACATAAAAAGGAAAACTGCTTGGGAAACAATCTAGGATTGCAAAGGCCACCGTGAGGACTTAGTGAATTTGGAGCCATGAATTCACAGAGGCTACAACTGGCATGCTTGTCAAGTTTTAGTTAGCAGTGCTCACCAGCCCAGGGACAGCAGCAAACATGTCAGATGATGAGGCTGAACCTGGGCAGATTGAATTAGATTCAGAAGGGAGTCAAGAAGCAAGGAGAGTTGGCTAGAATGAGGAAAGAATGATTAAAGGAACAGTCTAAAGGTTCTAGACAAGAAGGGGAGCAGGAGGGGCCCAAAGGGAGATAAAAGATACAATATGGGGCACCTGTGTGGCTCAGTCTGTTGATCGTCTACTTTCAGCTCAGGTCATGATCCCAGGATTCTGGGATCCAGCCCCTAATCGGGCTCCCTGCAGTGGGAAGCCTGCTTCGCCCCCTGACCCTCCTGCTGCTCATGTATGTGTGTGCTCACTCTCTCTCTCTCTCTCTAATAAATAAATAAATATCTTAAAAAAAAAAAAAAGACATGATACTGAACTTCACTGGAAAGCGAAGAAGAAAGGACCAAGAATTTCAAAGTAAAATCTATCTTACAGAAAGATAACCAGGTTCTTTATACAGCAAAATCATATAGATATATGGTATATATGCATGTGCATATATGCACTGATGTATATGTACATGTATATGTCCTTTATTTAATCTTTTATATGGATAACTGTTTCCTATTGTATCACAACGCCCTCTTAAAAAGTGATAACTCTTTTTGGATGTCACCATATTTAAAGCAATTGTGCTGAGAAAAATAATACTCACAAATAGGCTAACTCACTGTTAAGTAAGAAACCAAGTTAATGCCTTGACTATCCACTTCTTCCTACACTGGAAACATTTGCCACATTGTCTTGTTTTTTAAAGCCAACAATCACTTAGCATATGTCTAAAATAAATAATTTTCTGCAGCCCCAAAGAGCAACATATTGCCAGCGAAAAACACCTACCAAAATGATTATGTGTTCAATAAGATTGTCTGAACCCCCTAGGACAGCCCGCAGTATTTTCATTGCTAGTAAAGGAAGTGAATAAGACTATACCACACATTGTTGATGTTCTGTAACCAATAAAAGTATTTCTTGTTCTGGTTCACTTTGATTCTGGTTGACATCACCCTTTGATTTTTTCCCCCTCTTTCTAATTAGAGCTTGTTAGAATTAAAGCTTCCTGTCATTCAGCATTTGGCAACACAATAAAGACATTCACTAAACTGCAGCCTTTAAACATTTACCATTTTTAACCAATTCTTCAGGTTAAGGTCAAACTTCAAGGATATCAGTCATATTCTGAAATTCTGAAATTGTAATTCCAAATAGTAGCATGCTGAAGCTTAACAACTGAAAGGGGAGTCCAACTAAGACCCACTGAGGCTATGTGAGCACACACGGGAGTCTCGGCCTGTTGCAGCAGACCTTGAAGCAGGATGCGAGCAGTGTGGGCAGGAGTGCTTTCACTGGAAGCTTGGAGAGAGAATACAGAATCTAAAAAATTAAAAGATTTTAAACATGGCAAATAGCAAATGTCAGAGAACTAATCAAAGTCATATGATAATTTAGAAATCTAGCTTTCCTTGTTTCAATATAAACAAGGAAAAGCGAACTCCTGCTGCCTCATCTCACTCCAGCTATCACCTTGCCCTCCCCAGCCCCTCACAACAAGCTCTCTTTGAAACAAGCCATGCGCACTCGCCTCCCTTGGCTCCCTTCTTTTCTCACCGCATAGCTGCAATCTGGTTTCCACACCACAGCTCCTCGGAATCTGCTCAACCCGCATTTACAGGTGACTTAAATTGCTCCTATGGATATCCTCCAGTCCTTTCCTTGCTGACATCTGCCACATTTGACAGTTTGATGACATCTTCCTTGAAACTCGTGCCTCTTTTGGCTTCTTCAACACCATTCTCTTCTGGATTTCTCTATACTTAGTTCCTCACTCCTTCTCTAGATTCCCCGTCTCCTACTTAGGAGTAAGTAGCTTCCCTGGTTATGTCCAGTACTCTTCTCATAAGTACCCTGATATCCAGGACTGCTCTTGTGTCCAGGGTCTCAGTCTCACCACTTTTGTAACGATGGCTCCCATGTCCTCGTATCCTGCTCCAACCTCTCTCCTAAACTATTAAATCATTTTGTAAACTATCTCCCTGACAGTTTCACCTAACACATCTCATACTGGTCTCATAAATTCCTCCTCCACAAGTCAACCCTTCAAACTTGTTCCTCCCTCTTGGTATTTCCTATCTTGGGGAAGAGAGCCATTGATCCCTGTTACCCTCGTTGCCCTACTAACTAAAGCCACCTTAGAGGTCCCTAAACCCCTGAACTAATAGGTATAAAATGCTAATAGCTTTCAGCAAGTTCCCAGAGATCTCTGTTATACAAACAAACGACAAACAAGCAAATACCTTAGAATCTTACCATGTCTTCTTTTCTCTGAACTTGCTGCCAGTAACTTAGTTTATACCATTATATTTGGCCTAAATTGCTCAAAGAGCATCTTTTCTCTGATTGCCTCTTTCCAATCTACCCTTCACACCACTATCAGAATAGCTTTTCAGATATACATACCTGAGTCCATCACACTCCTGCTTAAGACGCACCACTCACATGGCCCCAAGGAAATAGGCAGATGTGAAAACAAATTTACAAACAAGGCTGTTTATCACAACATTATTTATAATAGTGAAAAATGCAGGGTGCCTGGGTAGCTCAGTTAGTTAAAGCAGCCAAGTCTTGATTTCCGCTCAGGTTGTGATCTTGGGGTCATGGGATCAAGCTCAGTTTCAGGCTTCCCCCTCAGCCTGCAGTCTTCTTAAAATTCTCACTCCCTCTCTTTCTGCCCCTCCCCCACTGCTTGTGCACACTCTCAAATGAATAAATAAGTCTTTTAAAAAGATAGTGCAGGGGTGCCTGGGTGGCTCAGTGGGTTAAAGCCTCTGTCTTCAGCTCAGGTCATGATCCCAGGGTCTTGGGATCAAGCCCCGCATCGGGCTCTCTGCTCAGCAGGGAGCCTGCTTCCCTTCCTCACTCTCTGCCTGCCTCTCTGCCTACTTGTGATTTCTGTCTGTCAAATAAAAAAAAAGTAACCAAAAAGAGATAGTGAAAAATGCAAGCAACTTAAAATTTAACCCATTATGAGGCATTCAAGTAAAAAGACACAGTCATCTTTTGGGTTACTATATGTCAACATTAATAGTTAAATTCTCAAATAATTTTTAACAAGAAAGCCTAGGAAATGCTGGCACACAACATTACAAAAGAAAAAACAGGATACAAACTCTATTTTGTAACAAGATCATAACTTTCATTCTGTATCTATGCATAGTATCACACTTGGTTAGAACTATGGCAAACTGTTTTAACATTGGTTATTTATGGTTAGTGAGCTTAAAGATAATTTCTATTTCTTCATATTTTCCGTATGTTCTGAAATTTTTGAAAGGAATGTATATGTACATTCTATAAATTGGGGAGGAAAAACTATTTTTAAGAATATTGACTTCGCTGTAAAAAAGAATGAAATCTTGCCATTTTTAACAACATGGATGGATCTAGAAAGTATAATATTAAGTCAAATATGTCAGTCATACCATATCATATGATTTCATATCATATGATTTCATATCACACCATATGATTTCACTCATATGTGGAATTTAAGAAACAAAACAAATGAACCAAGAGAAAAAGAGACAAACCAAAAATAGACTCTTAGCTACGGAGGACAAACTGATGATTACCAGAGGGGAGGCGGGTGACGGGTGGGTGAAATAGGTGAAGGGGGTTAAGAGTACACTCAACATTATGAGCACTGAGTGATGTACGGAATTACTAAATCACTATATTGTACACCTGAAACTAATATAACATTGTATGTGAACCAAACTGGAATTAAAATTTTAAAAATAATGAAGTAGATAAGGAAATGCAAAAAAAACCTGACTTTTGATATCGAAAAAATAAGTAACCCACTTTAAAAATGTGAAGAGAATGTGAGTAGAAGTTTTCCAAAGAAGATACACAGATGGCCAGGCAGACACATGAAAAGATGCTCAGCATCACTCGTCATCAGGGAAATGTAAGTCAAAACCACCATGAGATATCACCTCACACCTGTCAGACTGGCTATTATCAAAAAGACAAAGAAACAACATGTTTTGGTGAAGATGGGGAAAAAGGGAACCCTTATGTACTGTTGGTGGGAATGCATATTGGTGTGGCCACTACAGAAAACGGTATGGAAAAAAACTAAAAATAGGACTACCATATGATCCAGCAACTCTACTTCCAACAACATGGATGGACTTAAGAGAATATTATGCTAAGTGAAATAAATAAGTCAAAGAAAGACAAATACCCTTTCATCTCATTTATATGTGGAATCTAAAAAACAAAATGAATGAACAAAACAAAACAGAAATAGACTCATAGGAAACAAACTGTTGGCCTTCAGAGTGGGGAAGGGTTGGGGGGTGGGAGAAAAAGGTGAAGGGTATTAAGAGGTACAAACTTCCAGTTATAAAATAAGTAAGTCATGGGGATGTAATGTACAGCATAGGCACTATAGTCAATAATATTGTAATAACTTCATACGATGACAGAGGGTAACGACTTAGCATGAGAATCATTTCATTCAGTATAAAAATATTGAATCACTATAATATACATCTGAGACTAATAAGATATTATATGTCATTTATACTTCTATTAAAAAATATATTGGAGGGGTGCCTGGGTAGTTCAGTCGGTTGGGCATACAACTCTTGTTTTCTGCTCAGGTCATGATCTCAAGGTCCTGAGACTGAGCCCCACGTCAAGCTCCATGATGGGTGTGGAGTCTGCTTAAGACTCTTTCCCTCAGCCCCTTCCTCCACTCATGCTTGCTTGCAATTTCTCTCTCTCTCAAAAAAACCCACATATACACACACACACACACACACACACATATATATAAACATATACACATATACATAAACACATACACACATATCTAAGAAAAAAAATATTGGCTTCCCATCAAATTCAGAATACAAAATCCTTAGCACGGCAAACACAGACCCTCGTGACAGTCTCAGTCCACTACGCCAGCCTCATTCTTAGCTACTACCCTACCCACATACTGTGGGCCACCATGAAACAGTTTTTAGTTCCTTAAATGTGTCACATCCATTCACATTTCTATCTCCATGCTCCCCATCCCTGGAGTGCTCTTCTTTCTGCCTCCTTGATCAATCTGGACAGCTCGTCAACTTCCAGGAACACTTACCTGCCCTTTGATTTCTTGCCTCTTACCTGCCAGGTTAAGTACTCCCGACCCAAAATCCCAGAGTCCTTGTTACAATGGTCTACTGGTCCATCTTCCCCATGAGCCTGGGAAGAGTGTGAGAATAGGAATTCTGGCTTATCACCAGATTCTTGGTCACTGACTGATCCAACATAAATGCTCAAAACACATTTCATGAAAGGAATGCTTTCTAAAGGCTTTCAAAAGTTATCTCTACCTTTGGGGTACATATTATATGCATGCTGCAAAAGGCCTACATCAGGTCCTTGGGTTACATATCCCTGAACATGTTCCTCTACCATTTGAAATCTTCCAATGATTTTATCTACACCTTGGAAAAGGTACAATTAGAACTCGTGTTATGACATAATGTAATAAAAAATTATTTTATACTTAGAGCCGTCTGAAGATGGAATAGATGACTTAGAGAAGTCTTCATCACTGGAACTGTTCAGATAGACAAAGGCCAGTCAATGGGCAGAGATGCTCAAAAAAAGACCCAAGATCTTTCAATCCTATAATTCCAAGGAAATAGTCCCTAGCTCATAAGTATGATTTTCAGACCCTCCCTCAGCTCAGTGCCAGATGCATCTTGACTCTCCTGTCTTCTACAGGATTAAACTCTAGCCTTGTCAAATCACACTGTGGTACACCATACTCAGAATTCTTTCTACAGTTACTAGCCACTGTGTTTTTGTTCAAACTGTTCTCACCACCTGGAATACCTTTTTCCTGTCATTTACAAGGCAGCCTGTCAAAATCACCCCACCCTCCAAAGCCCAGATCAAATGCCACCTCCTAAAGTCACAGCAGCAAAGAAAGTGAGAGCCAGAAGAGCCCATGGAGATCATCCAAACACCCTCCTCAGTTTACAGATGAGCTCCCTCCCACCCCCGCCCCACTAAAACACAATGAAGGCTGCAAATTTAAGTGATTTAGCCAAGGTTAGTACTGGGACTATATGATTCAAACCCAGTCATCAGTACTGATTCCAAATTTCAACATATCAGAACCCCAATCTCTGGCCTGCCAAGTCCAGGAGAACGAAACCACTTTGCTTATGCTTCTCTGCTACACTTACCTACTTACTTTGTTCTGTGTTTACATGAATATGAGAAGACAGCTGCATTACAGAGGAAAAAGCCCCACATATAGAGTTATTCCTGAGCTTAAGACTCACTCCTACCACTCACTTCCCATGTGAAGTTGCACAAACTACTTAACCTCTCTGAGCCATGAGTGCCTCATCTCCTGGGTCCCAGCTCATACGGCATTCCCTCAGACTTTCTCTACCACTCTATTTAATGTCAGCACTCCACTCACATCCCCATTCCCCACTGTTTCTATCACACTCTAAAATCGTCTCATTTGTCAGTTTCTGTGGCTAAATATTAGATCACTTAAAAAGAAAACAAAAAAGCGGGCGCCTGGGTGGCTCAGTGGGTTAAGCCGCTGCCTTTGGCTCAGGTCATGATCCCAGGGGCCCGGGATTGAGCCCCACATCGGGCTCTCTACTCAGCAGGGAACCTGCTTCCTCCTCTCTCTCTGCCTGCCTCTCTGCCTACTTGTGATCTCTGTCTGTCCAATAAATAAATAAAATCTTAAACAAAAAAAAAAGTAAACGGATTGATAGGTAATGCTATTTTGACAGGGGCGAGCAAATTATTTCTGCTATAAGCCAAAGAGTTAATGTCTTGGGCTTTGTGAGCCGTATGTCTCTCTCGCAACTGCTCAACGCTGACACTGGAGCATGAGGGCAGCAGCAAGCAGTTACTTACAGAAGCAGGCAGGAGACCAGATCTAGCCTTCAGGCTCCAGTCTGTGAACTCCTGGTAAACAGGAATATATTTAAAAAAATAGAAGTTCTTCATAAGAAGAGTTTCATGTAGATATTACATTTGGAAAATTACACTTGGAAACCTCTCTTACACACAGCTGATTTGGCAGACTGTTATAAAATCAAAAATAAAAAAGGCCAACTCTATAACCCAATACTTCAGCTTCCAAATCTGTTCCTTAAAAACCGCTCATGTAAGTTTCTGAGCAGTTGCACACCCTGAGAGTCCCACAGGATGGGGAGCACTGTCCTAAACAGTGGAATGGATGGGTCGAGTGGGTATATGTGTATGACGAAATGCTGTTCAACAGGCGAAAGGAATGAATTAAGCCTAATATATCTCAATGTAGAAAAATATGAAATAATTTTAAGTGAAGAAATTACTCTGTAGAAAATGTATATAATTTACTATTTAAATGTACATAATCCTCCATATCATTTATGGGTGTACAGTATGGAAATGTATGGAGAACAAACTGAAGAAACAAAGTTGCTGGTGCCTCAGGGGAGGCAAATTGTTGAGTGGTGGTCACACGGGGGCTACTATTTTATAGCTTTTCAGAAAAGAAGGTGAATAAAGATGACAGAATTTTTAATTAACTACTGTTATTATGACTTCAATTAATTCTGGGCAGTGATGCTCTTTTTATTATTCTTTTTATATGTGTGTGTGTGTGATACGTGTGTGTGTGTGTGTGCATGTGTGTGCGTATATATTTTAAAGTTGCTTCCTCAAACATAGGAAGTTCATTAGCTGTCCTTTTCACTTTTAATTCCTCATGTCATGTCATATAATTCCTATCATGTCATGGATAGTTCAATTTTCATCAGTTAGACTTTGTTTTCTATTTTCTAATTGCCTTTTGAACCACAATCACTTCTTCCCCTTGGGGGTTGATTCTGCAGTTCCTTTTTTTTTTTTTTTTTTTTTTTTTAAAGACATTTTATTTATTTATTTGACAGAGAGAGAGATCACAGGTAGGCAGAGAGGCAGGCAGAGAGAGAGGAGGAAGCAGGCTCCCTGCCGAGCAGAGAGGCTGATATGGGGCTCAATCCCAGGACCCCGAGATCATGACCTGAGACGAAGGCAGAGGCTCAACCCACTGAGCCACCAAGGTACCCCAACTCTGCAGTTCCTTAAAGTATTGATAGCATCTAAGAGAAAGTCAACGTCTGACCAAACAACATTTAGAGAATTTTCTCAAAAAATACTGTGATGATTTTAATACATGGTACTTGAATCCTATAATGATATCAAGATAATAATCCAATCTCAGATGAAGCATAGTTTAGAGTCCCACTTCTTAATTCTCCTCCACCAGAATTCCAAAGTAGGTCCACCGACAGATGTGGTGTGAAGAACAGCATCTCATCTTGAGGGATGCTTCAGAGTTAAACTGATTGTAAGGTAAGTTACTTTCCTCTCTAACCCTTAGCGTGGGGGTTGGGAGGGGTGTAGACTTAGATGAGACTACTTTCAAAGAAAACTCTTCCGTCATAAAATTCACTCTTGCTTCTTCTCTAGAACCACAGAACCAGAATTCTGAGAACCCCCGAGAGTTCCATTTACACAGACCACTATAAAATGCACAGCTGACTTACAGGATGAAAACATTGTTTTCAAAATAAAAGAGAAAGTGTTGGATACAGCAGTGGGGTTGCTGGAAAGGGTCCATCATGGGAGAGGTGGCACATTACAGAAGTCAAGACCACCACTGCCTTTGGAAGGAGAGAGGTTGGGGTTCCCATCCAAGGACCGTGGAGTTTCTTAGCACCAAGTGGGCTGATTTTTCTCCTCTGCAAGACCAGAAAAACACCTAGCTTACAGGGCACTAGGACACAATATGGGAGCTTGACAAATGGGAGCTGTTATCCTGATGTAATGTTTACCCAGGTATACCCCATTTTCAAAGCACTGTTTGTTTTGCTACAAGTGACTAGTTTTGTTTGTGGCCTTACTTGGGCAATATAGTATATCCCAATTTCTTTATTTTAAAATACTGTACAAAAAATTGCTTGGTGGTATAATTAGCCTTTCTATTGAGAAACTTGAAGGAAGGCATATGATAAATATAAAGGCCTGTTTTCTATAAGCTAAGTCATTCTAAATAAATCTTTAAACTCACTCACTATCTAGCACAGTTCTGTTTATTTATTGCCAGCTATCTTCTCCATGCTGGTAATTGCTTTCTCCTGGCAGTCAGAAATTTATATGCCCTGCTTTGCCCAAATATTACAGTTCATGTACAATGAAAACACAAACTCTCCTATGATTCTTCTAATACCTAAGGGGAAGAACATGGGATGGGCCAAGGATAGAATTTCAGTTTCAATTTTACATCATCTGGCTATTGTCAGTTCAAGTTTATTTCAATGGAAGAATCTGAGGCACTTCTGAGGTTAACATTTATGAGCTCAAATAGAAAAAAAAAAAGAGGGAGAGTTAATTCACTGGATTTGAAATACTCTATGGACATAATTTAGAACTACACTCTGTATGCTTTTTCTCAGCTGACTTACAGGATGAAAACAACAGTTTAAAGCTTTCAAGTTTGATTTGTGTCTATTTAAACATTTTATTAGTTTAGCTATCCATGCATTGTTCTAGGAGTGAGAAAAGCAACTTGAAAATTCTTACATATTTTAAGGCAGAGGTAATTAAAAGAGATCCTCAACCAGATTCCTACTGAGGTCAATGAAAGCTTGACTTAATTAAAGTTTATAGAATTTGGCCTGTATTATATTCAAACAGCAGATACTATTTTGTTATATTTACAAGTTTGACATTATTTAATTACAGTTTCAAATAAAGGCATAAGTAGAAAATAGAAAAGACACTCTGTATTGCATGGCTATGATTCTGTCAGTGATTTTTACTGATACTAAGGGCAATGAAAGGAAAGGAGGAATTGTTTACCAGAATTCTGAGAGACCCCTGAGAGCTCCATTTACACAGACCACTATAAAATGCACTCGTGAGAGGCTTAGACCAAGACTAATAAGAGAATGTCATTTTCAGAGCTAATCTAAAGGGAAATATTAAGCTGCATCTACTGAAAAGTGGCATGATTGATACCTGACCTGTATGGACAGTGACATCTAGTTCCAAAGAACTAGTTCACTAGTTCTTTGTGGAACTGAGCACGTGATGCAAATTCGCGCATCACCGGTAACTAAGGAGAGAAGTAACAGTTACAGGCACGATGCAAATCACCGGATGGCAGCTCTGTAATGACTCAGAGGGCTGGAAGGTTACCTAAATACTTATCTACTTTTCTCATCAAAATTACACTCCATTTATTTCCAGAAGAGAAATCTTCCTTCGATTTTCTAGTGAACAAGACAGGCTTTGCGTTTATACAGATCCTAACAAAAATATTTTCAGTATAAAATGCCCTCTTCTATTTGATCCTTAATCAGATAAGGATAAAGCAAGCATAAGTCTGGTCAGAATTTAGGAATCATCTTCAGGAAGACTCTCTTCTTCAACCTCTACCCTCGTCAGTGGCAATTCTTTACCTCACTTCAAGACATCTGAGAACCTTCCTTTCCAAAAGCAAGGGTCTGACAGTGCCATTATATTATCTATGTTATCGTGTGTGTGTAAAATTTCCGCAAGGGCAAAGCTGGAGACAAGGGCAGGGAAGAAATCAGCCTCATCCTGGTTTGGGGGAAAGAATGATTTGTACGCTCTTCAAAACTGACAGGCAACAGTTTGAGTGGAACATTTTCTTCATTATCTTAAACAGATTCAAATAGGGCTGTACCCTGGCCTGGAGATCATGAACAATCAAACGATTTAATGCATATTTCAAATGGCTTGGAAGCAGGCCCAGGAACAGAAAACAGGACGATAAGCATCCTTCCCTCTGTGATGACATGGCATTGCTCTCCTGTTCCAGGAGTGGCCTCAATGAGCAACTGAACATACCGGCCAACAATTACTGTCAGAAAGGACTTTTTATGCCAAAACCACAATAACTGTGTTTGGCACACACCCTTCCACATTCACATGGGTAATGGTAAATAACCCTATTCAGGAGATTAACTCATTTGGTTATCTGGGGCACAGTTAACAAATACTTGCTCTGGCAGGCATCTCACACACAGCACGGACATGCTGAAAGTTAAGTATTATGAGAAATTCTTTCATAGCAACGGGCAGAAGGTCAATACCTTAACCTTTGACATTAATCCCCACACTGCTCTGTCATCACACTGCCTTCTGGTGTTTCCTTTCCTCCCCAAGTCTTTCTAGTCTATCCTGCTGGAACCTGAGAGTCCATGACATACAAATTCCCGGACACATCCATGAACCATTTATGCAACACAAACCTGAGTTCACTGCTTCTCTTGAAGCTGTTAATTTCCCCCACCAAACTCGTGTCTATCCAGAAGGATGTAAGGCAGGCTTCTCCCAGTTCTCCAAAGCACATCTGGACCATTACTGCTCGGCCCTGCCCTTGGGTAGCAGTTCCAGCTCTTCCGCAGCTCACGCCATAATGCTCCAGCACTTGCCACCATCCTTCTGTCATGTTTTCTGCCAGGTAACCCACCCTCATACACTAAATATTTGGTCACCTGGCTGCGTATTCTTACTCTTTTCCCCCCAAATTTATTTATTTATTTATTTATTTGAGAGAGAGAACAGGGAGGAGCAGAGGAAAAGGGAGACAGAGAGAATCTCATGCAGACTCCCAGCTGAGCACAGAGCCCAATGCAGGGTTCGATCTCATGGCTGTGAGACCATGACCTGAGCTGAAATCAAAGAATCAAATGCTTAACCGACCTACCCAACTGGGCATTGCTATATATTCTTACTTTTAAGAGTCCATGTAGAAAAAAAAAAAAAAAAAAAGAGTCCATGTAAAAGCTCCATCTACTATACTAGATTCTCAACTGTTTTACTATCTCAGAGCAAAAGATTATCCCTCCACTGCATTAGGTAACCCAAGATCATAGCCAAACTCCAGAACTCGACATCTGGACATACATGTCCCATATAAATATGCAACTCTGACCATAATGTACTGATCTCCAGTTATCTCACACCATTGCTCACATGAAACTTCCTCTTCCATTTTACTAAGACCACTAGTGCCTTATCCTTTTCACTTATTTTCTGTCCTTATCTTTCTCAGGCTGCTCCTATTACCCTGAAATGTTTTTATTCTCTTAGCTTCCATGATATCACATTCTCCTGGCTTTCCTCCTCCCTTCCCAGGTGCTTTTATTGGATGTTTCTCTTCTGCCTCACCTGTCAGTGTTAAAGACAACCAAGACTCACATCTTAACCTTCTTTCTTCTCTATCAACATCTCTACATACACAATCTCACTCAATACCACAGCCTGAGTTCATATATAGATAGATCTCTCTCCCTCTCTCTCTCTCTCTCTGTGTATATATATATATATATATATATATATATATATATATATATATATATGTATAAATATATATATGACTCTCAAACTCCTCATCCTTGAGCTCTAGACACATATTCAACTGTCTTCCAGTATTTTCACCTACAGGTAAAATAGGCACCTCAAGCTTAACATGCAGAAAGAGAAGCCCTGCATACCTCTAAAATCTGTTTCTCTCCTAGTCCTCTCCCTTTCTAACCATCACCAAGCTGCTCAGGCTAAAAACCCATGGACTCATACTGTATTGTACTGAGTATACAATTCTTTCTTTCCATACCCAATCTATACCCAATTCATTTTTCAGTTAGTTATTGAGAAGCTATTATCTGACAGGCAGTGTTCTACTGGGATACATCCATAAATAAATACAAAAGTCTTGCTTTCCTAACCATTAGAGATGCTGAACTCTAGGAAACAAATTGAGGATTGCTGGAGGGGAGGTGGGTGGGGGAATGGAATAACTGGGTGATTAATATTAATAACTTAATAACTTAATAATTGGCATTAAGGAGGGCACTTGATATAACAAGGACTGGGTATTATATGCAAATGATGGATCACTCAATTCTACCCCTGAAACTAACAATACAATACATATTAACTAAACTGAATTTAAATAAAGATTTTTTAATTAAAAAATTTAAAAATAAATGAAGTTTTTTGTTTTTTGTTTTTTTAAAATTCTTACTTTCCTGAAAGTGACATTCTAGTGGAGACAGAAAATAAGCAAATATATAGAGAGGCTGTCAGGTGGTGATAAGTTCTAAGGACAGTAAATAAGGCGGGGAAGGAGGTTAGAGAATGGTGGCATTGCAGGAAGAAGCAATTTTAAACACAGCGGTCAGTGAAGGCAGGACAGGAAAGGTGGGAGTGCGAAAGTGATATTTAATAAGAAAATGAAGCAGGCAAGGGAGCTAGTCATAAGAGTGTCTGGAAAAGGAGCATTCCTGGGGAAGATTCCAGTAAGTGTGAAGATCCTGAGGTTACAGAGAATCAGTCGGGCATTTTCAACAAATAGCAAGAAGGCCAGTGTGGCTGGAGCACAGTGAACCTGGAGCAGAAATGAGGGCTAAATTGTGGAGGGCCTTGTAGGCTACTTTTAGATTTTAATTTCTGAGATATGAGACTAACGGAAGGTTTGAAGCCAAAGAATGACATGATCTAACTTATGGCTCTAACTAAATGGCTCATTCTAGCTGCTCTGTGGAAAGTAGACGCAAGGGGACAAGAGTGAAATCAGGAAGCCAGTTAGAAGGCTATTATAAATCCAAGTGTGAGATAATGATGGTTTAGACCAAAGGGATGGCTGTGAACTCTGTAAGTGGTAGGATTCTAAATGTATTTTAAAGATACACGTAGAGTCAATAAAATTTGTATTAGGAAAACCCTGTGGATTCTATGTCCAAATATATCTCAGAATCACCCATTTCTCCATGACCACCTCTAATTCTAAACCCCTCATCAGGTCTTGCCTAGATTGTTATTGTAACTGATTACCTGGACTCATCCTCACCCTCCATTCTCAACAACAGTCCCAGTAATCTTCTAAAAACATCAGTGAGATGATATCCCTCCTGTTTTACATATGTTAATGGATTCCCACTGTGCTTAACAATAAATCAGAACTCCTTACTGTTTCCTGCAAAGCCTTGCAGGAAAGAAGTGAGAAAGCTCCTGCCTGCCTTTTCAAGTTCATCTCATTCCAACCATCCCTTCACTCACCCAGACTCCTTTTCATTCTCGTCAAATTCTTTCCAGTCTCAGGGTCTCTGCATGAGTTCTTCCTCTGTAACATGTCCCTCTGCAGCCCTCCCGGTTGCCCTCTATCACATCAGCCTTTTTTTTTCATAGCGCTTACCACAGTCTGTGATGGTCTTATCACCCATGTCCCCCTCCAGTAATAAGTGTTCCATGGCAGCTGTAATCGTTGGCTGTCTTGTTCTCCACTACAGACTGAGCACCTAGAATTAGAACTATACCACCTTGCAGGCCCTCAATACACCCTTGTTTTTAGAAACAATGAATCCATTGTCCCTGTTACCTTCCATCCTTCCCTCCCTCCTCTCTCCCACCTAGAGCCCACGGCTTATCATTTTACCACTTACTTGACAATCCCTCAAGTTCCCGACTTCCTTATCTGTCCATTTCACTCACCCAACAACACCTGACCTTGGGGCAAACCAGATGTCTACCACTTCTGCCCCTGTGTTTTTCAGGCTGAAAAACACAACTGTAACGTTATAAAGAACTAAAATATAATGACTTCCAACTTCTGCAGGGCTAAAACTGCCTAGTAAACCTAGTAAATGTCCCTGGTGACTTCTCTCCCCCATTCCACAACTCCCTACACACTCCTCCTAGGTAACTCAGCAGGACATCCTGTCATGTAATTCAATAAAAAAAAACAGTCAACAGGAAGGAACCCCTTCCACTCTTCAGCCTTACCTCTCTACTACAATCCCCATCTGCATCCAGATCTGTGAATCCCTGCCAGCCATGAATGGAACCCCTCCTTTAGAACCTTCCTTCCCTCCTGCCCTCTGGCATTCAACACTCTGCACTCCTCATGACTTCATTCTATCAATGATGCCTTCTCTTTTGTATATATGTTCAACTTCTCCCTTTCTTCTTAGTCTTTTTCTGTCAACATCTGAACATGCTCAGGCCTTCTACTGCTTACATGTTCCTTTCTAGTTATAATCACCACTTTCTTTTCCTTTTATATATATGCCTATTGAAAAAGTCATCTTCAGCAGACACATTATGTCATAATCAGGAGACAATGCAATGCAATCTATTTTATAGCCTTTACATCCCACTGATCTTGGTTTAGTCAAATTGCCAACTACCTCTTTGGAGTAAAATTTAACAAATATTTTCTCCATGATAAATATTCACTGAATATGTAATGTGTGACAAGGACTATGCTAAGAATTGTTCTGATCTCATATTCATTTTCTTTTCTTCATGGTTTTCCTAATAGAATATTCTCCTAGGTTTTCTATCTACTTCACAGGTCACTTCTTTTCAAGTCTCCTTTTGTCAACCTATTCTGCACTTCCCTCCAATCCTTTGTTTGTTTGTTTTTTCCTTTAAGTTTTATTCACTCCTCCCTAGATGACCTCATCTTCATTTGAGATTTTAATCACTTTCCATGCTGATCATTCCCAGAACTTCCTCCAGCCCAGGTCTCTCTCCTCAGCTTAAGGTCTATATATCCCATTACCTATTTCGATGATCTGCAGGTACTGCAAAAGTAACATATCTAAATTCCTCCTGTCTTCCCCACCTTCCCCAAACCAGTACGTATACTACAGTCTCAATCCCCATGATGGTAACCATTGCCTCTCCAGTTTCCCAAGCTAGAAATTCCAAAGTCATCCATGACTTTTCCTGCATGTTCTCTCCCTCACATTACAACCAATACCCTGAAGATAAAAACAAAAACAGAATTAATTTATCCAATAAATCTCCAAATTCTTTCAACTCTACCTCTTAAATCTCTCAAACTGGACCTACAATCCACTTAGGTGGACCCATTAAATTAAACCCAGAGGGCATTTGGATGTGACTGTTTCTATTACTAAAGAAAAGAAGGCAAGGTTGAAAAAAGAAATTATACCAGACAAGAGTAACATTTCTTTGTTTTGAAAGGGACATATGCTCAGATGCAACAGCACAAAATGAACACTTACTCTTTAGAGAAAGCTCTAAATAAATTTCCCTTTTTGAAATCAGGGATGTATGAGAACACCAGACAGAGTTATTTATCAACACATCAACTCTAAGACTACACAAGAAGCCTTTCTGCATCCCACATCACTGTAGTAAAAGAACTCAGGCAAAGTACTTACAAACTGAGATGAAAAACTAAACAAATTATGTCTACCTCCTCTCCCTCCCATAAACCTATTAAAATGATAGGAAAGTGGTACAAAAGGAGACAAATCTATAGTTGTGATGAAAATAAGAAAAGGGATAGGAGGAATGGCTGGCAGAGCCACTGAGTGAGAAATTTTAACAAATTTCCCTCAGACAAGCTACAAGTGATACTTGAGTAAACCACAGCAGAGAAAGCTGAGGAAGCTGCAGCTCTTCTTCAGAGAGGCTCCACATTTGGAGTTGGCAGAGACAGAGAGGAAGAGTGGGTTCTCGGGCAGTAACCACAAGTAACTGAACACCTCGCTATAGAACAGTTGGGCTGAGGAGCTCTTCTCATACCTACCGGAGAGATCAAGAGAAATGAAATCCTACCTAATCTATAATCGGACAAGCATTTGTTAAAGAAACTTAAGATTTGTTCAGGACAGAAAAGAGCTTTTAATAGGGTTGTGGATTCTCAGTCAAGTCCTCTTACTTTTGCATTTCATGAGATGTGGGGTGGGAAGTACTCCTGTCTATTCCCAACCCAGGCATCTCTCCATCCATCTACTCATTCAACAAAACTAAATGAGAATCTATCATGTACCACGGAACAAAACAAAGTTCCAGCCCTTGTGGAGTTTACTTTCTGATGGAGGTAGGCAATGTAGACAATAAACAGGTAAACAAATAAAGAAGATTTCAGAAGTGGAAGGTCAAAAAAATAAATAAGTGATATGATTGAGAATGATAGTGTATGTGAGTATCTATGTGTGTATGTGTGTGTATTAGAGAGAGAGAGAGAGAGAGAGAGACCGGCGGGGAGAGGGCAATATGCACAGTGGTCCTACAGCTGGGTATCACTGAAAGCTCTTCTAAGGTGATATTCTACCTGAACTTAAAGGATAAGCAGGACCCAGCCCAGTGAGGATCTGGAGCAGCGTATTCCAGGCAAAGAGAAGTGTCTGTGCAAAGTCCTTAAGGAAGGAACAAGCAAACTCAGTGTACTCAAGAAGAAGCCAATGTGACTATAGCCTAGTGAGTAAGGGAAGATAGCATAAGCTGGAATTGGAAGAGTAAGTAGGGAGCAGATTATATAGGACCTTACAGGCCTTATAAGGGTTTGCATTTCATTCTAAATGCAACAGTAAATCACTGCAGGCTTTTAAGTAGGAAAGTGACAAGTTCTGATTTGAGTTTTAAAACACGTCTCACACTACTTTCTGAGAAGGGACTTTACAAGGGCAACAGCAGAAGCCTGGAGACCAACTGCGTAGTTCAGATGAAAGATAACAGTGACCTAAATGAGGATCAAAGCAGTCAGGGCACTTGTACAAATGTGTACACATTTTGGCAGAAAAGCCTACAAGACCTGTGCATATTAACTGAATGTGAAAGGTGAAACAAAGAGAAAAGACTAGGGCATTTGGGAATTTTTTTTTTTTTACTCTATCCAAGCCATAAAAATTTTACCAATGGGAGAGTATTAGCAAGGTGCCCTACTAGAGACTAAGCTTATATTTAAAGGGCTCAATGAGACTCAGTCTCAGAAAGTACCATTGTGCACCAGTAGACTCTTAAGTCACAAAGGTAGTGTCCCCTGGCCCATGGAGAGGGAGAAGCCTTCACAGTATATGCTCTTAGTAAGTAGGACAACAACTGTCCGGGAAGGAGATATATTTAATACTTTTGTGTTGATTATTAAAAAGGGAAACCCAAGAGATCCAGTTCATTGGTCTCTCTGGTCATCACATGCATTGCTGGCTTTGCTGCCTCGATGGTTTCTGTTCCTTCTGGGCCAGGTCAGCCAGTATGTCTGTTTCTAGTGGTCATCTCTCTGTTCACCCTAGAAATCAACAGTTTCACTGGCTCCTAGTCAGAGAGGCAGCCCAACGAAACCAACACTCAGGTATCAGTCCTTCCTATACATTTCACAGAAGAAAGAGCTGCTTATAAATTTCCCTGGTTGCTGTGTGAATCTAGAGAGGGGACAATCATAGGCTAAGATAAGTGTATCGTCAGGCAGAAGATAACAGATATTGGTAAGCTTAATAATTGATCAAGAAATATAAATATAAAGTATAGATCTTAGTAAGTTAGGGACCACAAAAAGAATGAAGTAAAATTTTTAAATGTTTAAACAGCAGATCCATTCCGTGGAAGAGAAGAAAGGAAGAGGGATAGTATGATAGATACAAAACATGAAAAACAGCAAAAATGACTCCAAACAAAATAATAATGACAATAAACACAAACGGGAAAAACACACCAACCAAAGGTACAAAACTCTACAATTAATAAAGACAGTATTTGGCAAAAAGTTTACAGATCCAAATGGTCCATCAAAAGGTCATAGAAAACTTGATTATAAAATTTGGAACTGGGGCACCTGGATGGCTCAGTTGGTTAAGTGTCTGCCTTGGGCTCAGATCATGACCCCAGGGTCCTGGGATCGAGCTCCACATCAGGCTCCCTGCTCAATGCGGAGTCTGCTTCTCCCTCTCCCTCTGCACTCCCTCTACCTGTGCTCTCTTGATTAAGAGTATAATGTAGAATCTAATGTAGTAGTTAGAAACTACGAACTATATACTAGAGGTACATAGAGCAGAAATGGATAGACCTGAAAAATAGTATTCAGTGAAAATGGTAAGAAACAGTAATCTATAGACATGTAAATTAAACATATACAAGCCACTATGTTATAGATTTTCTAAGTTTTTTTTTTAGATTTTATAAGATTTTTATGGTCATGGTTTTTCTGCAATTAATTAAGTTTTATCTTGGTACAATAATGGGAGTTCCTCACCAACTATATTTTAGAAGCGATTCCATCAAACCCAGATATCCCATTACTTTGTCTTTTTAATGGTTTCCACACCTCAACAAAGCAAAAATTTACTATGGTCCACAAAAAGATCAAGACATGATTATTCAAGATTAAAATGAGTATGTGTTCTCTCAAATATAATGTGTTCAAAACTAACCTAAGCTTCCTCCCCACTCCCTCAAAAACTGTTCTATCTGCAGACTTCCACATCTTAATAAAAACTCTTCTCCTTCCAGGACACAATCCTTAGGACCATCCTTGACTTTTTCTCACAGTGTATATTAATGATTGGCAAATACTGTTGGCCCCACATTCAAAATATATCTAAAATATATATACAAAACATATAAAAAAATATATATAATCTGACCACTTCTCATCACCTGCTCTGCTACCGCTCTGGCCCAAGTTACCATTGTCTCTCACCAAGATTAATAGAGCAGCCTTCCGATTGACCTCCCTGCTTCTCCCTTGCCACACAGCAGCCTGTAAAAACTAAAAATGGCCTTGTCATGCCTCTGCTCAAAACTTTGTAAAGCTCCTCATTTCAGCAGAGTAAAAGCTGACTACAGTCCACAAACCCTACATGACCTGTAACCCACCCCATTTCCCAGGGACTACTCTGTTCTATCTACCCAGGACTCTTTTGCATACTTCTGCCTCACAGCCTTTGAGCACACATCACATGACTAAATTCTGCACCTCCTTCAATCTTTGGTAAAATGTCATCTTTCTAAATGGATGATCAGGTATGTAAAATGACACATATCAGATCATCCTATTAAACCTGTGACTCCTCAGGCTCTGCCCACTAGCTTTCCTAACCTTCCTTATCCTGCTCTACTTTGTTTTCCACCAGCATTTATCAATTTTGAATATATTACAAAAATATATGCTTACCGTGTTTATTGGTTTTTTGTCTCTTCTCCCTGCTAGAATGTAAACTGCATAAGGTCAGAGTCTTTGTTTTTTCACTGATACCTGACATGAAATGGAGTTGCAATATATTTTCACTGAATGAATGAAAGGATGAATGGTTTAGTACAGTCTGGGTATAGCAAGACTAAAAGCAAGGCTGTAGGGTAAAAAGAGAGAGAGAAGATGTGGAACCAGAGAAACAGCGGGCATGAATGGAGCCACTGAACAGAACCAGGACAGAGTCCTAGGAAGGCAAAATGTAGCAGAGCAGGAATCCAAGAGCACTCTATTAGAGACATAGTTGTAAAGTAGAAGCAGATCAATTGCCTGGGAGAGGAGGTCAAAAGAGGAATTTGGAGCAGGCAAACGAAATCAGTCTCCCAGATGACAGGCACTTATAGGTCTAGAACTGCTCATGGGCCAGCCATAAATAATGAAGGCTTTCCTCAGCAATAACTACTATTCACCACACCGAAAATGTGGGCCCAGCATTTGAAAAATCCTGATAGTGACAGTTAACGTATCAGTCATGTATTTATTTATTTTTTTTTTAAATTTTTTATTTATTTACTTGACAGACAGAAACCACAAGTAGGCAGAGAGGCAGGCAGAGAGAGAGGAGGAAGCAGACTCCCTGCTGAGGAGAGAGCCCGACGCGGGGCTCGACCCCAGGACCCCGGGATCACGACCTGAGCCGAAAGGCAGAGGCTCTAACCCACTGAGCCACCCAGGCACCCCCAGTCATGTATTTATTATGTCCCAAGTAAGACTTCTGTGTAAATGGTAATAGCTAATAATAAATAAAAAACACTATTTCTAGACAAAATTCTCATTTGCATCAGGGACTACTTACCACCTGCTCTTTCTGTAGTGAATATGGAGTCCAATGCTGATAAAGCCATAGTTCGTCCTTACTGATGCAAGTAGGTAAATCAATAATTAACAAATCCATTTTTTGCTCTAATTAACTAAACACTTTTTCTTTCTGTGTAAATCACTAATTGCCAATAATTTACTAAATAAGTCACCTCAAACAACATTTCAAGCAAATCCAGAAAAACAAATCATGATAAAAAGCAAGAGTTCATATAAAGTCTAATTTGGAAGATCAGTGCGTTATTGACAGCATTTGCTTCCAAGATGCACTTTTTCTTTATTTGTAAGTATAGCAAAGATGGAACGTAGAAACATGTGAATAATCAACACAGGAATACTTAATAGGAATGAACATATTTCACTGTATACTTTGTCTTTAGTTCAATGATCCATCTGGTTATCTTAAGAGCTTGAGAGCAACTGTGCTCAACTGATACTTGGTTACCTGAGGTATTAAAATACTATTCTCCCCATGAACTGTCCCCACATGATGTTACTTTACATCTTTCAACAATCAACTGAACATCTCCTAAATTTATTCATCAGTCAAGTTATCCATAATAATTCATGACAATCTTAAGAAAAAAAAGAGGAATGCCGATAAGAAGGAAATAATGTGTCTTACAGAATAGAAAGACAAAAAAGGGAGCAAAATTAGAAATTAACAATGAGGAAAATGATAAAAGGGAATAGAAATTAACTCCCAAATTATTCGTTTAAAGTTTTCCTCCTAGATTTTTTTTTTAACCAAAGCAATAAAAATAGAATTTATGTTGCAGAATATTCCCTAAAATGAAATTTTAAAACATCTCAGGAATGGCATGCTAGTTCTCTTTTACAAATCAATGATTTCATGAAGGTTTTTCTTCATGAACATAAGTAGACAAAAATGCAAATCAACAGTCCTTAATGCTCCAAACGCTTTGATTAATCCCAGAGGTATATATTTTCTAAAGTATGCTTTCAACAGAAGTGCTACTCTTCACAAATCATCTAAAGGGCATCCTCTTACTATGAATGCTGTTAAATTAATCCTCAAAGGTCAATTGCTCACACCATAGGATACCTCTAATGACCTAAAAGGGATACATAATGAACATTTATAATAATTTTCTAAATGGAACTCATTTTAATTTAAAAATGAATGTTACCACTTCCCGTGGGAATGTATACACACGGTAATAAAAAAGTCACGGGTTTGTTTCAAGCTCGAATTTTAAGTGGGTGGATTTTTTTCTTTGATATCCACAGTTTCCCCATGTCTACCCCATTTTTAGGGAGAATGAAAGTATATACAGAATATCTACATTTTGCTTTTACATATGACTTGGTATTGTGGATTGAACTATGTCCTCCAAAAAGAAATTCTGAAGTCCTAACCTCTGGTTTCTATGAGTGTGACTTTATTTGGAAATGGGGTCTTTGTGGATGTATCAAATTAGGATGAGATCATATATCCAATTTTAAATCCAACATGACTGGTGTCCTTATGAGAAGAGGGAAATCTGATCACAAAGACAGAGATAAACAAAGAGAAGGAATGCCCATAAGGCATAGATTGGAGTGATATGCCTACAAGTCAAGGAATGCCAAGGATGGCCAGCAAGAAGGGACAATATCCTAGAACCTTCAGAGGATATATGGTCCTGCCCACACCTCAATTTCAGACTTCTGATCTTCACGATTGTGAGAGAATACATTTCTCTTGTTCAAGCCACCTAGCTGGTAGTACTTGCTTATGGACAGTGACATTTTAAGAGAACTAAGAGAGCATGGTCTCTTTAAATCAAGTAAATAAAATGTTTCAAGAAGGTTGTGATGATCTGTGTCAAATGAGAAGCCAGGATACTGAACGTGGGCAGTGTTGGAGAGAGAAAGAGTGAAAGAAGAACGAGGGAGAATGACACAGAGGTCTGCAGGAAATTACAAAAGAGAGGGGGAACAGGTGAAAAAGTCTGAGAGCCTATGGTCAACTCTCAAAGGAACTGTAGACTTTAGGGAAAAGTGGCTTGGGAAGTATGCACAAGGAACAAGGCAGACCACTACCCCACATTAGGACTTCACATTCTCCTCTTTCTCTCATCGCTCCAACCACAACCCTACCAAAATCTTCAAGTTCATTTACTCCTCATGCCCCAGGGCATCTCTTTAGGGAATCTCATCTAAGACAAACAGCCTCCCAAACTGGTCCCAGGTAGTGATCAGTTCTAGGGATGCTTTAGAACACAGTGTTCACAGTAGTAGAAGAGCAGACTATCAACAAATAAGACTGAATAAAAACCGAATGTCTGCCCCAAAACAGATCCACTTGCCAAGTCAGTGGTTTTTAATGGGGAATGATCCTCCCCCACCACCACCACCCGGGGTTACCTAGAGATATTTTTATTTGTCACACTGGAGAGCAACATGGGGGCAGGTTGCTACTGGTATCTAGTGGGCAGAGCCCAGGGATGCTGCTAAATACCCTACAATGCAAAGGACACCCACAACGAAGACTTCCACAGCCTAAAATGTCAATAAAGTGGAGACAGAGGAGCCCTAGCAATACCAAATGATCTGGGGCAAGAGGAGCTCTTAGGTTCTTTCACATGGGCAATCAATCCCATCCAAACCAGTTGCTCTACACCAGTTCCGACAATGTATGGCTAATGGGCCAGACCAAACAGTGAGCCTTATGAATTCCATTCCAAATCTACTCAAATCAGGCCAGGAAAACTAGGGGGAAAAAACAAAATTAATAACAACAACAAGTTGAGGTTAGCAAAATAATAAAAGTTAAAAAGAAAAAATTGTGTCCTTTATCAAATGTTAAAGAGGCAAGATTAAAATAAGAACAAGCAAAAAGACTTTTCTTTCAACATAAGAAAGCAGAAAATGCAACTCTTTTCATTTTGAATAAATAGTACCATATAGTAAAATTCAAAAGCCAGCATGCTCTCTTAGTTCTACTCACTACCAAAACATTCTTCCAATAAAGTGCTCCATATTCTTCACTGCAAAAGGAAGCTAATTAAAGGGAGGGTTTTCGTAAAACATCTTGGGAATTCAAAATAATTAATGTGGTTTTTTTAATATTAATGTGTTGCTTTTAAAATTAGAAGCCATGAATCTTGACATTAAGGAGCTTATGTGTTCTTACCTCATCAATATTTACTTATAGTATCAATATTAGATCAATAATCATCTACAATTGGCCTTCCCAGAATTCCCATTCATTCTCTTTCAGGCTACCTCACCAATTAACATCTTTCCCTTCCTTAAGGGGTTTCCAGAGAATTGTCTTGTTGTGTTTTTTTTGTTTGTTTTTTAAGATTTTATTTGAGAGAGAGAGAGATAGTGAGAGTGTGCAAGCAAAGGGAGAGGCAGATCCAGATTCCAGAGAATTGTCTTGAAGAGTCTATTTTCTACATGGAAGGCATTCTGACTCTACCATTTCTAGTTCCACCTTAAAATCTGCCCTAGGGAAGTTTCAACCAATGCATATGGAGTAGGATTGCTGTGTCTTAATGAGAAATTAAGATCCTTCTGCCTCAATGCTTTATCGGCAGGCTGCCTGGAATCCAGTGAGCTGTTTTATCAGAGGAACCTCTGCAACAAGTTGGTTTATGTGCCTGTTATTAAAGGAGTAAACCCCCCACTGAAGTTCCCACGTATGTATGATCCCTGACCTGAGAGAAGTCAGGCCTGACCATCAACTGTCTCCCACAAGCTGAGACCAGCTGCAGCTTCAAGAGACATAGGGGTCCTCAAGCTCTGCTCCCTCCATTCGGATGCCAGGAGTTTGTAAAGAAAAGAGCATTATGAATATTTCTCTTCAAAACACATCTCCACAATGTCTGACAGTGTCTCTCCCAAGACTGTTACAAGAGTAGGGCCCATATCTATAAACCCAGTCAAAAGACAACATGTATTGGTATTTCAATTTTTTTAAGGAAGTAACCCAAAAAACACAAATATAAATACAGATACACACACATATAAATCTGCGTATGTGTATATATATACATACACACACATATGTAGAGAGAAAGAGAGATTGCTTGACTCACTGATTGATTCATTTAAGGAAAAAAAAATCAGAAATATCCCAAAATGTCCATCAGGGGAATGATCAAGCAAATTAAATCATACTTACATAATGGAGAAAAAATAGGGGAAAAATGTAAGCATGTCTACCATAAGCCAGCTGTGTTCACATTATTTTTTTTTAAGATTTTATTTCTTTATTTGACAGACAGAATTCACAAGTAGGCAGAGAAGCAGGCAGAGAGAGAGAGGGGGAAGCAGGCTCCCCACTGAGCAGAGAGCCCGATGCGGGGCTCGATCCCAGGACCCTGAGATTATGACCTGAGCCGAAGGCAGAGACTTAACCCACTGAGCCACCCAGGCGCCCCTGTGTTCATATTATTTTATTTCATTCTGCCCACTGCTCCAACAATTACCCTTTGAGGTAAGAATCACTAACCGCAATTTATAGAAGACAAATGAAAAGCCCATAAAAGAAGAAAGTTGCCCTAGGTCACAGGGCTAGTGAAGAGCAAAGCTGAGATTTACATCTAGGTTTTCTTACTCTCTGCCCAGCATTTATTCCACTGCATCCCAGATTTTCCCTCAAGATCTATATTTGGACTAATTCAGTAAATGGAATTGTAAATATAAAATAGTGTTAAATAAAAGTCAAACCATAGCATAGCTGCATTGGTTTTAATCATATGAAACTGTATACACATATATTAAAACTGATGATCATCAGAATGAGACTGACAAAAAAAAACTGGAATTGAAATCATCCCAGTTTGTTTCTCCTATGAAGTTGCTTAAGCACATGATAAAGAAAGTCACCAAAATCTTGGGATGCCTGGGTGGCTCAGTTGGTTAAACAGCTGCCTTCGGCTCAGGTCATGATCCCAGCGTCCTGGGATCGAGTCCCGCATCAGGCTCCTTGCTTGGCAGGGAGCCTGCTTCTCCCTCTGCCTCTGCCTGCCACTCTGTCTGCCTGTGCTTGCTCTCTCTCTCTCTCTGACAAATAAATAAACAAAATCTTTAAAAAAAAAAAAAAAAAGAAAGTCACCAAAATCCCCTCCTCTACACATGCCTGTCCCAGGCCAACGAAGGTTAAGAAGAGGCGATAAATTTAAAACACCTTGTTAAAGGCTGAATGTGGCTGGGCCAGTTTAAGATAAATACCCCATCCTTCATAAAATTCCCAGCTCTTTTAGAGACAAAGGGACTGACTGGTAGAGTTTCTTCACTAGATCAAAAGATGGAATTTCTGCAACTTAAGAAGTTTGAGAGCAAGTCCATGTCTCTACGGAACTCTCCTTTCATAAAAATTAGCACTTACGCTGTATAACAAACATTCTTTAAATTCTTCCCTCAACCAAAAAAATTTAATCCTGGGATATCCCCTTTGCAGTGGCTTTGCCCACAGAGCAGCTATCACCTTCAACCAAACAGAATTACCTTGGAATCTCCCTCCTCTCTTTCCTCTCCTCAGATCTGGGGGCTATCCTGCTGCTTAACAGAGGAGACTGACCCAGGCACGGATCTCACTCGGACCTCCGCATTATGCTGCAACTTGCAGAAATAACTAGGGGGTGGGGGCCTGGTGTGCAGCACCCTCCCACCCAAGCCAGAGTAAGCGGGAATTCATATGAATAACTTTCCAAAGATAAACCGACAAAAGGCTCACTAGGTTTACACAGTCCTGTTCACAAACCCAAATGCTGAGAACTGGGCAAGATACCACTTTTATCTTGCCCCTTGGTTCTTTCATTTTTATAAGGATTGGCTACCTGGGTCTCCTGACTTCAGGAAGACAGTAGGGGCATGAAATGTTGGCAAAAGTCTTCTGAAATTGTTTTTTAAAAGTAAATGGTGTATAAATACAATTCCCACTGGTGTCAGTTTCTTTATGAAAAAGTATTTCTTATTTTAAAAAACATGGTAGTAAAAGTTCCTCTACCGGTTTCCCTTAAAACTACTGTTTTGATTATTGAATAATCTCCCTAGGTTCTCTTTCCTTTTAAAACTCTTACCTATTTCCTCTCTTCTTATATTGACTACTACTAATAAAATATCTTGATTCAAGAATCTAGAAAAATGCTTGAAATAATTTCAATCAGATTAGATCATACTATTATTACATTTTAGAGTAGCAATTAGACCCATAGTTTATTCAAATCTTCCTAACACCAATACACACACAAAAAAGTCAGTCAGCTAAAATGGATGACCTCACTCTTGGCTTCTGGCTACAGCTCCAGAGGTTAATAATAAGGACACGTATCGAAATTTCCTTAATATGCCAGTCACGCTATGGACAGCTTTCTACATATTATCTCATTTAATCTTCACAACAATCCTAAGCAGTAATTGCTTTTGTTCTTAATATTGTTATTGTTAAAGTTCTTGTTACCTATTCCCATTTTATAGATGAGGAAGCAGGCACAGACCAGTTGAGTCACTTGTCCAAGATCACTCATCTAATACACTGGGAGCTCAAACTGAATCCCAGACTGGCGGGCTCCAGCTCCCATGGGACCACTGCGCGCCATCACTGGCACTCTCTGCAGTGGCCATTCCGTTGGCTCCTCCTTCTCTAAGTCAAGTACATTGCTACTGTTCCCAAACACAAACTTAAACTCACATCTCTCATCATTTTCACTGCTTCCCTGGTCCTCCCGAGTCTTCTGGCACACATTGCTAGCCTTCTTTTGATGTAGACCAAGACATTGGTATCTCGTCCTAAAGAAGGAAATATAAAATATCAAAATTTAAAAATACAAAAGCTTTCAGCTGAGCAGCAAGAAAAAAACAGAGGCCTATTTGCCATGCCCTTAAAGGAAAAATTCAGAGAGCACAGAGGGCTCCTTTGGCTTTTTCTTACTTTCAGGAGCACTGACAACTGTGCTAGTAGTAAAAATGCATATGGTGTAGTAAAAGTACTTAGGTTACCAAAGGTCAAATCATGTGACTGATTACCTAATCCATGCTTTTGAGTTAGGATGTTGAATATTTGATAAATAAAATCATCTGCCACAAAGTGCTGGGAAAATGAACATAGCCACATTCAATGTGGTTTACAAGCAAGAATTCCATATTCTTCAAGTCTGCATGCTTTTGGTGGAGATGCAAAGAGGTGAATCTCAGGTTGCATCCTGATGAACTATTTTTTTTTCCTTCTTGACATTAAGTCTGGAGAAGCCTCATCTTGAACTTCTGCTTTATATTATTCTTTCCCTAACACTAGTGACATCATAATCATCTCCAGGTCCCCAAAGAAGTCTATTTTAGCAATATATATTTAGCAATATAACACATTCCAGATATGACAATAGAGTACGCAACAAAATGAAAACTACCCTAGTGTTAGAGAAAGCACTGACAAGCTAACTAGTTATAATAATAGTCACTAAAATGGCTCTTAAAAAGTACATTAACAACTTCTCATCTTAATCTTTTATTTAATTATATGTCTTTTTGGATATGTTTCCAGACCAGTGAGAACATACATGCATTTAATCCTCAGTAAAATTACCATGCTTTAGAAAAATATGACACACCTGTTATAGATTAAGTACATGTATAATATGCAGCTATTAAAAGATGTTAAGACCAAAGTCCTAACATTTCAAGTTTTAAACAATGAGAACAAGATGTGTGTTGAAAATCTGCCAAGCACCTACAAATTATTTTAAAGATGTGATTATATTTTGGATAGATTTAGGCAACAGGTTGAAAGGATTTAATTTACAGAAGAAAAGAAATAAAGTAAATTTCTTAAGTTATAAGGAATGTAATTTTATGTGTTAATTCTCATTAGTTCACAAAATAGACATTACTATACAAATACCTTCAAAATTCATTGTTATAATTTTTTTAAAAGCAAGATAGATATGTGAGACTTGATTAACACACATACTTACTGCAAAATGCAAATAAAACCTCACGCATTATGTGTCATGTGGACATACACATGTATATACACAAAAATCAAAGATCTTGCTATACCTTGGTCATAAGGAGTGTATTAGTCCCACCAAATCCAAGTTTAGCACTAAAATTTAATTTTATAATCTCAAATATAAAGGAGATGCAATCCTACTCTCCAAGATGCAGGAGGGGAAAATGAGGTGAGAAATTCCACCTTAAGGAAACAACCTGAAGTCTGAATGGACAATGAAAGGATTATTAAATTTCTACTTAAACAACCAAAAAACTGACAAGTCAGCAGCTCCAGGAATTCCAGAAACAATTTTGTTGTCTTGTTTTTATACCATTCCTCCAAAATATCACTGCCCTCTGTTTGGCGTACTAAAGTGAAAGGCCTCATTTTAAAGAGTTATCTTAAATAAAAGCAGCCATTATTTTTAATATAAAAGAGATAAATAATTAGGAACCCATGGCTTTTTATCTCTGGAAGCCAATACCAATGAGCTAAGTACTGGGATAATCACCAATAACTGTGATATTCTTAGTTGTCCTATTTCAACCCATGCTGTAGAAGACGTGTAAGAGAAAATCTTTGATTACATTAACATAAATTTAAGTCCAATTTCCCAAATAGGCCTTGTGTTATGGGACAGAGAAACAACTAATAAACAGAAATATGTAAGAATTCTGAGGAGAAAAAAAGGTTGCCATTAAAGGTTATTACCATTTATTTCTAGAGTTAAGGATCTAAAAGACAAGGACAGAGAATCTGTAAATGAAGGTGAATGGTCATGAAGCTATAAGTTAATTTTGTACTGTGCTCTTATGGGATGGAAAAAAATAATAGAAAGGCAAAAACTAGCATTTATTCTCATCTAGGGGAGTCATATTTTGAACTGGCCTGAACATTTGTTCTGATTAATCACGCTACAGTTCTGGCCCCCAACATGCCAGCCTGAAAAAAAGCTTACTGTGTTGGGCTTCGTACTGGGATCCGTGATGCTGTAGCTGCTGAGAACGCCGGTAACAGCCATCTCCAGCCTTCAGGGCCTGCTTGAACAGCTTTTCTGCTTCCGCAATGGTGGTTGCTTCCTCTTCAGCCAAGAGAATGTAAGCAGTCGCACACCTGTCCATTCAGATAATAGCCACCGTCAGTTACAAATCCAAGGATACTGTCACAGCTGGAGGAGTGCATGCAGAAGGGCAAGGAGTTATGCCAAAACATGCAGAGTGGCCGCTGGTTCATGCACCCCTGCTTTGTAGTTGTCGACACAAAATAATGACAAAAAAGAAATGTCTCTATTTTAGCTTGAAAGGTAGGATGTGTAGTGTTAGGAGTGTGGGGCTCACAGATGGACTCTGCCCCTTATTAGTGTGTCACTTCGGGCAAGTTATTACTCTGCCTCCCTGATGGAGCACAACAGGGAACCAATTTGTTGACAGTGTTGTTGCGAAGGTTAAGTAAGGTGATGCATGTGAAGTGCTCAGTACAGTAGCCGGCAGGGGGTACGTAGTCCCATAGTCCGTGTCAACCGGCGATGGCAATGACGAGAGCTGTTGGGAAAGATCTCCTTCCAGCTCTCAAAGTTAGAGATCCTACAGACAAGTTTCCTTCTAGTCACTAACCACTGATTCTCTGGAATCTAAGGATATCTTTAGAATGAGAAGTTCATTAAATCGGATCAATTACGCATTAAAAAAAACAGCGCTTCAACCTCACATTACAGTCAGCACTGATTTTCTGGGCCAGAGAAGAACACTAGAAGAACCCACAGGTAGTGTTATTTCTGAAGAGCTCCAAATCTGATTCAGCCTTGGCAGCGAACAAGAGTTCAGTCTCATGCCTTTAACAGTGACAGCTACCACCACTTGCTGCTCAGTATGTAGGAAGCACTGTACCAGGCACTTAACATATATCGTCTCATTTAATCCTTTCAACAACCTCTAAGCTAGGAAGCCAGAAAGGATAAGCAGTTAACTAACAAACAAGGGGAACTCTTGGAAGTTTCTACCTTCCCCATCATATCAGAACAACCCAACTGCCAAAGAAAGGGAATGTGATAGGAAACAGTGAGGCCGGAGCAGACCATACAGGTCCTGATCTGCACAGATCCCTCTGCTTTCCTTCTTCTCCACTGCCTCTCTTGTGGTCACTTCCCTACTTATCAGAACCTCCATCAGACCACAAGAGAGAAAATAATAGAAAGTGAAACCAAGTGTTACTTTTACCATTCATAAACTGCAACGGCCCAGCTAGGAAAAGCAGGCTGAACTTACAGTCAATGGGAGGATTGGGTGACAAGTTAATCTTAGCCTTGAGGACGGGTCTTGTCAATTCTTTCGTCAATCCTTCTAATTTCATGCAGGACTGACCAATGGGGCTTTAAATAGAATGTGGTGCAATAGGGAGAAAAAATGCCCAGAAAAAAATGCTGTAAAACCAATTACTATGAAGGGCAGCAGATATAGGACTTAGAAAGAACAATAATGATGCTGAAACTGCCCAGCGATTCACTGGAGAAAATAACTGGGACAGGCATCAGGAAGCACTATTTAAGGCTTCAGATGCTGACATATAGGTATGGATCAAGGGTAATGAAGTGAAAACTGAGATTATAACACGGAGTGGTGGATACAGTATCAGCGGATTTAGCTATAAGATTATAGTCGGTGGGCTGGGAATTCAAGACAGGTGGGGGGGCAAGTTGCTTGTTTTATTTATTTATATTTCAAATAGTATTCTTAGGGGGAGAGGCAGAGTAGCACTACTAGCCAAGAAAACATATATCTATGTGGGAAGTCATGAGTCTGGGGTAGAAACATGCTAAGAGCTTGTGAGTGAAGGAGAAAGAGCAATAGAAGTGCTAATGGTTGGGGAGTACAGAACGACGGCTCAGCTCGATGGAAGATAGAGATGATGCATCCTTGTCACAACACAATACACAGACAGAAGCAAGAAAGTATGGTGATGGGGGTGTCAACCATCCAGATATCTGCTAGAAGAAGTCTCATTTGGTTAGAAGTAGGGCACCCGACAGGTTCTTGACTTACTTTGGTAACAATTTTATCTCCCAGATGGTAGAGGAAGCAATTAGGGGAACTTCAACTCTGGACCTAATTCTGACCAAGAAGAAAAAAATAGTTGGTGAAATGAAAATTGATAGGAACATTCAGAGAGAGTTACTATGTATGTCATTTTGGAGTTCAGGGTAATCCAAGAGGGTAAGGTGGACTTCAAAAACTTCAAAGAAAAGAGGTATGATTCATGGCATGAGACTCTGAAGGGAAAAAAATGGTTGAAGAGGGTTGAGCAGCTTCCAAATGTCCAACTATCACCATAGTCACAAATGAACCTCTCAGGAAGAAAAGAGGGGTGACAATTAAATAACCAAAACAGCTGCACAGAGATCTCTCCCAAGGTCAGATTCTTAAAGGACATGTGAAAAAAGATGGAAAGAGGGCATGTCATGAAGGACTACAAGAGAGTGGAATGAGCTAATAAGAATAATGTCAGGAGAGCTAAAACTCCAAATTAGCTGAAGCTTGCAAAGCAAAATAAAGACACAACAAAATGCTAAAGACAACCATCTATTCCCATTTTAAAATTATGTTTAAGGCCCTATTACCACCCCCCATTTCTCTACAACCATCGCAAAAATAAGTAAGCAAAAAAGACAAACAACACAACAACCACATCAAAACAAGAAAAGTTTGTAGTTAGTAGCAGCAGATAATAAAGAGAAAGCAAAACTCTCTAACTACTATTGTTTTCCTGGCTTCTCTATCAAGGAGCATGATTGTTGGGCTGAAAAAGGGAGAAGAAATTAAATTCTAACATGGGTAAAAAGATGTAAGATAGCAAATAACTGATCTATTCTAAATGAATTACTGTACTGGGATGGGCAAATCCCAGGAAGCCAACAGACCCCGTAGGCAGGCAGGCCATGGAAGTGCTCTCTGTGGATAGTTAAGGAATCACAAAGAATGGACAGGTGCTAGAAGATGAGATGACAAATACAGTAAAAGTGTTCAAAAAGGGAAGGAGGCAGACTTCCCAAACTCCAGAACAGTGATTTGGAAAGATATTCTAATAGATTAAAGGGATGGTCTCCAAGCATTTTTAAAAGAAAGTAGTGAACACTAGAAGCTAGCTTAAATTCACTAAGAATAAATAAATCAGGTTGTGCTAGCTTAATTTACTCTAAAGAATTTACTAAACAATAAAGATCCATAGATACAACTGGCATCCTTAAGATCAAAATGGAGAAATATGAGCTGAATCACAGTGTAACTTGGGCGGCTTAGTAATTAGTTGAACAATACCAAAGGATGATGAGTCATGAAGACATGGACCTGGAGGATAGTCTGTATATGTCATGTCACAGAATTCTGTCCCTGATCCTGACATATTTATCAGAAACATGGATGACACACAGAAGGCAGGCATATCAAAATCATTTGTAGATGACAAGAAACTGGAAAATAAATATGCTGTATGACAGAATCAGAAACCAAATAGATCAACAGGTTACAATGGCAGGATTTCCAACTTTCAAGTGAATCTTTTTTTTTTTTTCTAAGACCTCCAAAGAAGATTCTGTAACCTTCTTCAAAAAAAATCATAAAATAGTTTAACAATGACCACTTGGCAGGGAGAGTGTTGAGGTGATTCAAGCACCAGATGAGTGGTTGAGCTAAATGACCTTTAAGGTCTCTGCCAACCCGGAGATTTTATGACTCCAATTTTAAGAATCTTTCCCATTTTCTGAGATCTCCAGAAGATATTTCCCAGCCTTCCTTGGTAACCCACAGCATGTTTGACAACACTAACTACAGCATTTCCTCTTATCTTTGTCTTGATCTTGAAATACTTTTAAAGTGCAATTTTTTTCACTTTACGTTTTTGTTATCTTTTCCCGACTAGCAAAAGCTTTACCTAAAAAATGTGATGGCACAGATGAGAACTCTACAACTGAAAAAAAACTCCCTGTCAATATGTTTTAGATATATAAAGAACTGTATTGATTTTATGTCCTTAAAATATGCCACAGGTAGTCCCTAAAGATCTTGGAAGCCCTGGAATAGCCCTTGGAAGCTGTTTAAGGATGGTCGTAGCAAAACCACTAAACTGCTCTCTAAGATGACAAAAACCACCATCACATGGATATCCTTTACAAAAAAAATTTTTGACAAACTAATAACCCCCAATACGATCCTCAAGGTCAAATGTATAATTTAATTTAAGTATCCTACTAATAGCAACTGAATACATTCAGCAAAGGATGAGTTTTCCTTTTTAAAAGCAAGATTTTCCCTCACTTACTCGTTTATCTCTAAGGCTTCATGAGCTGCAGAAATTCTAGCTTGGGGGTTTCTCTCTCTCCAGGCTTTCTGCATTACTATTTTAGAAAAAGAGAAAAAAGCATGTCCATCAATACACATAATATGGAAGACTCAACACAGTTAGTTAAATTAAAAGCTTTCAGCTTGAGTACAAGACAGTATTTCACTTACCAAGAAAGTCAGCCCAAATCTCCAAAGTCACACAAATATTCTAATTTGCTATATCATTTGTCCTTCAGTAGATGATACCAAACTATGGTCTATAATTTTAGAGACTTAATCTTGATTAAGATTTCTCTTTTTTTTTTTACTGAAGTATTAGTTGACACACAGTGTTAACAGCAGTTTCAAGTATATAACATAGTGATTCTCCAAGCTACATGTTATGCTATGCTCACCACACAGATTAAGGTTTCTTAATCAAGAAAGAAAAGACATTCTAAAAGAGATTTAATACTTCTTTTGCTCATTAGTGTCATTTGTTGTTAAGAAACATATATTATTTTACCTCTTTTGAGATGAAATTGCTACTAATCTCTTCCTTCTACTTAGACACATCATAATCTCTATTGATCATTTCCCAAATTCTATAGGCTCTGGGTATTAGGACATTTTAAAACCATTTGAAGAATTAGGAGTTGGAATAGAAAAAAAAAGTGCTTTAGCCTTTTGCTTAACATGTCTATCTGTTCCCAAAGTTTGCTGCAAACACAGTTTTTATATACCAGAGCAGTTTTCTTTATATATATTGCAGAAAGCTCAATGCCTGGAATATTTATTGGACTATGATATTCCGCCATGGCAAAGAGTACCTTTTATTTATTTTTTAATTTTATTTATTTATTTGACAGAGATCACAAGTAGACACAGAGGCAGGCAGAGAGAGAGAGGAGGAAGCAGACTTCCCACTGAGCAGGGAGTCCGATGTGGGGCTCGAACCCAGGATCATGACCCCAGCCGAAGGCAGAGGCTTTAACCCACTGAGCCACCCAGGCACCCCCAAAGAGTACCTTTTTTTTTTTTTTTTTAAAGATTTATTTATTTATTTGACAGAGAGAGATCACAAGTAGGCAGAGAGGCAGGCAGAGAGAGAGGAGGAAGCAGGCTCCCTGCTGAGCAGAGAGCCCGACGTGGGGCTCGATCCCAGGACCCTGGGATCATGACCTGAGCCGAAGGCAGAGGCTTTAACCCACTGAGCCACCCAGGCGCCCCCAAAGAGTACCTTTCAAAAAAGAGCAACAATCTCCATATTTGTTTTATAAATATGTATATTCTAAGTTAGTTTCTCAGGTGCATGTACATATTCCTCTTTTTAAAGATTTTTTTTCACTTATTTAAGTTTGGTAATATAAAAAATATCAGTGGAATTATTTGAACCTCAAACAATGTGAAATGCAAGCCAAGCAAAGCCTTCTCTAAGATGGAAAACAAATATGGATTCCAATAATTAAGGCCATGCCCCAACTTAATGCTAGTGAGCCTATAAATAGGCATAGAAATCACTACAATATTATTTCTTTATCATTTGGATTCACTGAATCCCAATATCTAATTATAATATCATTAAAGAGACATGACCCTTCATCCTACCTAAACCAAGGATTAATTAGCTTTAAATAAAATTTATACTTCCTCAAAATATATAAATCCAATGTCAGTATATTTTTCTAAATGGTATTTTAAATTATAACAAGAAGACTTGTTTCTACAATGATATTTCATTGTGATAAATCCTTTAAGTATCAGAATTCTGGGCTCTCCTAGTCAATGTCCAATTTAGTATTTTATACATTGGGGGTTTTGTAGAGCAGATATTCTAAAAGCAATGAACATTATTATTTAAATAATAACCTTATTCAAACCAAAAAGCCATTCCACTCAGCAACTATCTAAAAGATTGTCCATACTTGCATCTGCAGGACGCAGGTGGTCTGAGTCACAAGTAAAGAATGTCTGGTGGTCTTGGGCAGAGAGATTCATGTCATAGTAAGTCAAAGGCTCTCGTCCTGTCACCCAAGTATACCTGGTAAAGGGGAAATAAATAGTTAGACACTTTGAGAGAAGAAAGCAAGACCTACAATATATTAAGCTGCATAGCAGCTGAACTATAAAACATGAACTAAAACAGCTTCGCCAATGAATGAAAAAAAAATTTTTTAATCATCCTGTTCTCTCTTTAGGAAGTATACCAGCAGGAAAGAAGGAAACATTTTCCTCTATATTTTTGTCAAAAAATTTTACTAGCACTAGCTAATGAAAACTTACCCTAATTTTATCATGAATAGACATTTCCCAAAAGCCATGAAAATTCTGATATGCCTAATTACTCTGCAAAATTAAATTCCTCCATAACTTCTGTGACATCTTCATAACCACGTTCTAGGTAAGCTTCAAAATATTTTGATTGTACAATGTATAATGAAATGAATAACTGTAATAGAAAATTTCTAAAAACTACACATCTTTATATATTATCCCAATTCTAATCCCAAAAATATTTATAAAACAGAAAAATCAAAACATTTGTGGATTGTATCAAAAACACTACCCAGACGGTTACAATGACCCCTAAATGAACCAGCAAAGACATTCGCTGCTGTCTTTACTCTCTGAACTAGACCCATTTGTCTCCCAAGTTGTCAAATGCTTACCGATTATATTCAGCACCCCTAAATAAATTTAGTGGATTTCGCCATACTTTACATTCTGCAACAAAGAGAAATATGAAAATGTTACACAGAGTTCAGAGACACTACAAGCTAATTAATTCAGCAAACCACCCTTCCTGGCCATTTGATAAGATAATTTTATCCTCTACATGAGAAGGAACATGGAAAAACTCTGAGTGGTTAATCAGGAAATGTAGCTCAGATACAAGGAATTTGGAAAGTTTCCCTTAATCTTTCTAGGCCTAAGCTTCCTCAATTTGCTAAATCAAGGTATAGGTCAAAATCAGCTCATTCATAACTCCAATAGTCATCAAGAGGTCTAAACAAATTCTATGAATTTACTTCTAAAATTATAGGTTGAAGATACAGGTAGAAGTAAAACTACTTTCTATTACTCTAAAATAAATCTTAAAATAATCCTAAATAAGCCTAACTTATGCTCTAGATTATAATAGGCAAGTGCCCTAGATTTTTATTTAAGGTCTTTGTTAATACTGATCTTGTGATAATTCACCAGATTGCTTTTTACATCGCCATAAAGTAGTAATAAGAAAATTAATAAAGGTTTTTTTTAGGGAGAAATGTTATAAAAATATATTGTTTTAAAGCATTAACACTATTTGCTTATACAGATACATGTAGCAATCATTATACTAATATTATAATTCTAGCATGTACTAATAGATTATACGTCTTTCTTTTTTTTTTTTTTTTCATAGCACATACCCTCCCCAATGTCCATAATCCCACCCCCCCAACCCCCCTCCCCCCATTAACCCTCAGTTTGTTTTGTGAGATTAAGAGTCACTTATGGTTTGTCTCCCTCCCAATCCCATCTTGTTTCATTTACTCTTCTTCTACCCCCTTAAGCCCCCATGTTGCATCTCCTCTCCCTCATATCAGGGAGATCATATGATAGTTGTCTTTCTCCGATTGACTCACTTCGCTAAGCATGATACCCTCTAGTTCCATCCACGTCGTCGCAAATGGCAAGACTTCATTTCTTTTGATGGCTGCATAGTATTCCATTGTGTATATATACCACATCTTCTTTATCCATTCGTCTGTTGATGGACATCTAGGTTCTTTCCATACTTTGGCTATTGTAGACATTGCTGCTATAAACATTCGGGTGCACGTGCCCCTTCGGATCACTACGTTTGTATCTTTAGGGTAAATACCCAGCAGTGCAATTGCTGGGTCATAGGGGAGTTCTATTTTCAACATTTTGAGGAACCTCCATGCTGTTTTCCAGAGTGGTTGCACCAGCTTGCATTCCCACCAACAGTGTAGGAGGGTTCCCCTTTCTCCGCATCCTCGCCAGCATCTGTCATTTCCTGACTTGTTAATTTTAGCCATTCTGACTGGTGTGAGGTGGTATCTCATTGTGGTTTTGATTTGTATTTCCCTGATGCCGAGTGATGTGGAGCACTTTTTCATGTGTCTGTTGGCCATCTGGATGTCTTCTTTGCAGAAATGTCTGTTCATGTCCTCTGCCCATTTCTTGATTGGATTATTTGTTCTTTGCGTGTTGAGTTTGCTAAGTTCTTTATAGATTTTGGACACTAGCCCTTTATCCGATATGTCATTTGCAAATATCTTCTCCCATTCTGTCAGTTGTCTTTTGGTTTTGTTAACTGTTTCCTTTGCTGTGCAAAAGCTTTTGATCTTGATAAAATCCCAATAGTTCATTTTTGCCCTTGCTTCCCTTGCCTTTGGCGATGTTCCTAGGAAGATGTTGCTGCGGTTGAGGTCGAAGAGGTTGCTGCCTGTGTTCTCCTCAAGGATTTTGATGGATTCCTTTCTCACATTGAGATCCTTCATCCATTTTGAGTCTATTTTCGTGTGTGGTGTAAGGAAATGATCCAATTTCATTTTTCTGCATGTGGCTGTCCAATTTTCCCAACTCCATTTGTTGAAGAGGCTGTCTTTTTTCCATTGGATATTCTTTCCTGCTTTGTCGAAGATTAGTTGACCATAGAGTTGAGGGTCTATTTCTGGGCTCTCTATTCTGTTCCATTGATCTATGTGTCTGTTTTTGTGCCAGTACCATGCTGTCTTGATGATGACAGCTTTGTAATAGAGCTTGAAGTCCGGAATTGTGATGCCACCAACTTTGGCTTTCTTTTTCAATATTGCTTTGGCTATTCGAGGTCTTTTCTGGTTCCATATAAATTTTAGGATTATTTGTTCCATTTCTTTGAAAAAAATGGATGGTACTTTGATAGGAATTGCATTAAATGTGTAGATTGCTTTAGGTAGCATAGACATTTTCACAATATTTATTCTTCCAATCCAGGAGCATGGAACATTTTTCCATTTCTTTGTGTCTTCCTCAATTTCTTTCATGAGTACTTTATAGTTTTCTGTGTATAGATTCTTAGTCTCTTTGGTTAGATTTATTCCTAGGTATCTTATAGTTTTGGGTGCAAGATTATACGTCTTTCTTATACAAAGACTGCAGAAATTTAGAACCACAGGACTTAGAAAAGTCAATCATTAATTTTATGACTGTCTTATACGAGTGTAGTGTCTTATAATATGCTACAATTCTTTTTAAACAGCCTATGATTAAGACTTTCTACTGATTCAGAATACATTTCTTTGAATGAGTAATATTTAATAGAAAATAAAATCAGTTAATAGTACTTAAAATATTGCTGTATGTATAGTCCACCAAAAGACACCCAAAGACATATACACAAAAAAAAAGTGAAGAATTATTGCAGATATCAAAAGAACATTAAAGACCATGGGTGATTCATTAAGATTCTCAGTCCTATTATATGCAACATCCATCCTTCCACCCATCCATACCCATCCACCCATCCAAGAGTACTAAGCACTCAATGGGGAAAACAAACAAGCAATGCACTACTAGAATACAGCATGAAAACAGAGACCATGAAACACTACAGAAACACTGTGTGTAATCTCAATACATTCTTGATAAAATAGCAAACAAAAGGTATACATATAACAGGAAGACATGTTTTCATTTAAAGAAGATAAATTTATCTTTAAATTAGGACTGGAGCCCGCCTAAAATGTGCTCAATGTTTATAAATAATGGCGCTAAATTTTCTGACACTTAGCTTAATTCGACATTTAGGAAATGATCTTTGTTCATTTGAACAAATGATGATTTGTTCAGTTAGTTCTGCATCTTTGAATTTTTTTCCTGAGAAAGCAAAATTCAATGGCTGTCACTTCCTATAGCACTAACTAAAATATTGTGCTTTTCTTAAATAATTACGGTTTTTCCAGATGTAAAAGCCCTTAGGGGGTCACTAATGAACTTCAGATCATGGCTTGAATCACACTTGTGAGCCAAAAAACCAGGATCGTTGTCCTTAAGGCTATTGTAACTCTGAGGTCCTCATCATTCCCACCATCTCCTCAGAGGATGTCTTTTAAGATCCAAAGTGCTCTTCAAGAATATTGCAAGGCTAGTATTTAGCAAATAACAAATATGCACATATATTTATGTACAAAGGTTGTTCATGGTGGCATTATTTACAAGAAAACAGGAGCATGTGGGGAGATGCCTCTGCCCCACTGAATTTCATCTGAAATATTAGTGAAAAGGTTATGGCAAATAATTTTATCTCCAGTGAATACATTATTCTATTTGCCTAGAAGGATAAGCACTGTTCAAATTTCAAGAAACAAATCATAAAGCAAAACACCTCCAATTAAAATTTCAAATATATTTTATGTTGGATACAAATAAAATTATTTCTACATAAAAATGACTGCAAAGAGAAATGGTGTATGTACCTAAAGTATTTTTGAGCAGTATCTAAAGATACGATCTTTATTAAGGAAGTGTCACAATACAGCCAGCAGGGGGTGCCACAAACATTTTGAAATGCTTTTACAGCTTGTAACAGAAAACTGAACTTTTAAAAAAAGTCACTGCTAACATTAGTGTCATACATGTAATCTATATTGTTTCTCTATCCCTGAAACTTAGTAATGAGGATCTAAGTAACTATAACAGATGTAAAATACTCTGAATGATAAAAAAAAAATATGTGATATAGAAGTACGTAAGAAACGTCTTCATTAGCTGTATCCTTCAAATTGGTGCAAAACCAGAATATTTTTTTAAAGAAATAAGCAACTAGAGGTAGAATATGAACACCTCAAAGTTCTACCTCAAATTAGGTCACAGCTATGTTAATTTCTTCTTTGCTACTCTGTTTCATAATCTTAACCATTACTAGAAAAACTCTCTCCCTCTGGAATTACTCTTGAGTACATAACCCATAAATATCAGACTGCCTGATGGTTTGGTGATAGGGACAGAGGTTATAAATACCAAAAGTATTAGAATGTGAAGATTTAAGTCAAGAAGTTCAACTCAGATATCCAGAGGGTAAAATTTTTTCCACACAAGGTCCAGTCTCTTACCTTACTCATGTCTTTGAGGAATAAATTATTTAAGTCAGAATTAAAATTTTACTTCCAAAAGGAAATTTGCATTCTCCATTAATATCAACAATTTCAGGGGCACCTGGATGGCTCAGTGGGTTAAGCTGCTGCCTTCAGCTCAGGTCATGATCTCAGGGTCCAGGGATCGAGCCCCGCTTCGGGCTCTTTGCTCAGCGGGGAGCCTGCTTCTCTCTCTCTCTGCCTGCCTCTCTGCCTACTTGTGATCTCTCTCTGTCAAAAAAATAAAATCTCTAAAAAAAAAAAAAAATCAATAATTTCAGTGCCCTTTAGAAGACCCAGAAGTTGACATGGACTCCACCAAGGGCTTGCTGACATTAACAGCCCAATTAAAAATATGCCCCAATACAATAAACATACTGTCTATAGTTCCATTTGGAGCAGCCCACAGAAGAGTCTCTATCTACAAATCCTGAGAGAAATATTCAGACCTTAGCACGCATGCAAGAATGTAGTTCAAGAGGAAGAGAAGCAATAAATATTGGAATAGTACTTGTTTAGTTCCTCAAGTCTGCAGAACAGATTCCACCCTTTGTAATAATAGGATGATCATAAGTTTTTATGTCATAGACAAAGAACATTAAAAAAAAAAAACTTATTGCTATCAAGGACTTCTAATATCAAGCACAATCTTGTCTTCAGCCTTCCCTCTCACCATTCCTTACTAAAGCTTGCCATCCCAGTGACAGTCACCTTCATGTCTTTTGTACTCACTCACTCCTCTAGAATGCCTATCCCAACCACTCACAGGACTGTGTGGTTTAAACATATATAGAATGGCTATTCTGTATTAGTCCTGAGGCTGGACCCTGGGTAATACAAAAATAAAAATAGAGGCGCCTGGGTGGCTCAGTCATTAAGTGTCTGCCTTCAGCTCATGTCATGACCAGGGTCCTGGGATCGAGCCCCGCATCGGGCTACCTATTCAGCAAGGTGCCTGCTTCTCCCTCTCCCACTCCCCTTGCTTATGTTCCCTCTCTCTCTGTGTCAAATAAATAAATAAAATCTTTAAAAATAAATAAATAAAAATAAAAATAAAAAGAGGAGCTTATAGCCTTGGTAGAAAAATAGAAAGGGCATCCAGCTGAAGAAGCTCTACAGAAGGAGTAGACGGAACCACAGACCTTCGCTTTGTCACAATCTTCAAAGAAAAAGAGAACTTAATTCTCAGAAAAACCAAGAGGCTCCAAACTCACAGAGCTTTTATTCATGTGGAAGAAAATTAACTCCACATCCAATTCATTTACTCCGAGAACCTTTCTTTCCTAAAATTAAAAAAAATAAATAAATATATGTGTGTGTGTGTGTGTGTGTGTGTGTGTATATACACACGTACATATATATACACATATAAATGTGTTTATATATAAACCTTCAAACATATAAATTATTAATTTATAGTCTAGGAAGATTTGTTATACTAAAAAGTTACCACCTCTTCCCAGAATCTAAAATCTAAAAATAATGGTAATATTATTATAAACAGCAGCAATAGCAACTTTTGTCATAGCTATAAGCCTGATTTTCGTGGAGCCTTTCTATAAGAGGTTTTAAAGCTCAAACCATCTATAGTCCTTACATATGCTAGTGAGGGGCCTATAGTAGGCCCTTTTTACAAACAAGTAAAGCATAGAAAAGCTATATAATTTCCCTGCTGCTCATAGTAAATGAGATTAAGGGCTGGTGTCCAGAGTGACCAACAACCACCCACTATATGCAACGGGCCCATTACCCTGCAACATCATATTTCAAAAATCCTATGACTTCATCAATTAAATTTTCCACTAGAAAAACAGCTTCGAAAACTCCTGTAGGGAAATGTTAGGCATGTTTAAACAAACTTTCAAACATTTTAGTTCCAAAGTACACCAGAAAAGGGCCCTCAATAGTTTCACCAGATGTATTATGACAATCAAGATTAAGCCCAAGCCCGTCAATGTCTGACATATGATTCTGCCATATATTTAATAGCTTTGATATCTCAAAAATGAATACCCAATTCTCTATTTCACACGTTCTTTTTTTTTTTTTTTAAGATTTTATTTATTTGACAGACAGAGATCACAAATAGGCAGAGAGGCAGGCAGAGAGAGAGAGGAGGAAGCAGGCTCCCTGCGGAGCAGAGAGCCAGATGCGGGGCTCGATCCCAGGACCCTGGGATCATGACCTGAGCCGAAGGCAGAGGCTTTAACCCACTGAGCCACCGAGGCGCCCCTCACACAAGTTATTCTTAAACAATCATTATGAGTAACAATATCCATTTTCTTAAGTAGTTAAGCTTTAGCTGTTTTGATAACCTTTGAAATAATTGTTTTGAAAGAGTTAGTAGTAAAGGCACAAAGGAACATATAGATAGCTTTCAACTCAACAAATATGTTATTCCCTCAGATTCTACAGAATGAGAATAGGTATAAAAAATGATGAATTTCAAGACCATTTTTATTGATCTGCTCTATTCAAGATCGTGTACTACTTTCTTCAAGTATTGCTAAGATGGTTAAATCTTTATCGTATCTCTCATACATTTCTCACTGATTATTTCTGACCTAAGTCAATCAGCTCAACCAAATACTGTGGAAACTGTGAAGTAAGTTTATTAAATAAATGTTCACCAGGGACTAAAACTGTTTTAGGCACTTTCACAATTCAACTGGAGATCAAATCTATACTAGAACATAAATTTTAGTAGCAAAAGATTTTAAAAGATGTAATAAGCACTGGCTAAAACAATCATTTCAACACATGCATAGATGTGGCAAGGACAACTGAATTCCCCTAATTGAGATGATTAAAAAGCAACTCCAAAGCTCCTGGACATGTAGCAATTTGCAATTCTGCCAAGCGATGTATTTGAAATGCAAGCACTGAAAGGCCTGGACATAAAAGTGAGTCACTGAGCTAATGAGTAAACCTCACTGAACCCAAAGCCCTATCTCCATGGAGCTGAGCCATCTTCCCCAGCATATTCACAGAGAAGTCAGTACATCTGGGGGACACTGCCTGATGATTGTCCTCTGACTTGTTATTTCTGAATGACCTCATTTATTCCTCAATGTACTCTGTGAAGTAGATACTGTTGTTATTCCCGGGTATGGAAATTAAGATACCAAGGAAGGTAAGTGATTCAACCAAGGTCAACCAAGTGATAGGGCCAAGATTAGGGCCACATCTGTCTGACCCCAGAGCCTGAGCTCTCGGGTCTCGACCACCAGCAATTCCACCACTAAGCTGTTTCTAAGTAAGTTTGGATAATATCACTTCTGAAATAATATAATGTATGGTAGTACAGGTTTTTTATGAAATTATTTATTTTACCAGTTTAGTAATTACATTAGTATTGAGTTTACAGACCTCACAGAGGATCTTGGCTAATTTTTTTAGTTGGGGCTTAAGACTTTGGATTCCAAAGTAAGACTACCTAGGTTATCAGCCATGTGACCTTGGACTGACCTTGGACAGACAACTTATCCTCAACCATATAACAGAGATAGTAACAGTACCTGCTTCTTACATATGTACACATATATACTATGTAAATATATATAATATATATTAAGATTAAATGAGACTAAAATGAAATTATTTGAGACAAAGGCAAATAACTATAACCAGATTTTGTCTAAAGATCTAGTTCTCTGCAAGAGAACACTAAGGCATCTCAGAGCATTTGAACTTGACTTTGGCAAGGATACTTCTCATGTGATAAAGCACCCTGAACTTTTCCCAAATATCTTGAAGGTGAATGCTGCCAACCCTTGTCTTCATGGCAACTTACTCAAGAACAGGGCAAATTATCAAACAGATGTTCCCATGAACCCAGATTCAAAATGTTACTGGTCCCTGAGAACCCCCTCCCTTCAGACAGGAAGAAGTTGCCCACGTTTTAAATCCCAGCACACCATCAGCTCATAAGCTGAGTTAATTAAGAAATGGCAGTGAGAAACACAGTGACATGGCAAATACATCAGCAGGGTTTATGATGAAAAATGGTGGGTTAGCTCCCAAAAAAAAGCAAAACAAGTAAAATGTTCATAAATATTAACCTAAGCCAATAAATATTAACCTAAAAACCTAAAATTTGGCTAGCTTAAGAAGCTGTATAGTTAACTACATTTCTTCTCTGATCCAGAGATAAAGATTACTACAGTTTTTAAAAGAGTCTGCACCCAGGCCAATTTGTAGTCCTCCCACTCCCCATAACCCCACCCAAATCATTCTTCAGCAGGTCAGGTCTTTCAACTTTCAACCAAAACAAATGACTCCTTAAGAGCTACACTATGGCTTTCAGATAAATCAAGGTTTATAACTAATAATTTCAGGGGGGTTTTTCTTTAAGTTTTTCAATTATTTTTTCTCAAATAAGCAATTAAACTGCCTCTGCCAATATCCATGGGATTTCTTAGCCATGTTGTATTTCATGTAAGATTCACCAAAGAACTGTCTTGTCGTTCTCAAAGAAAATCAAAAGATTTATTAAGGCAACAGCCATTGTATTATTATTAAGGGAATAGGAATTGTTAAACAAATTCGTCTTTTTAAGAAAATGTGCTATTAATTACCCTCAGCTTTGGACTTTCTTTTTCCTTTACTTAGATGAAACCAGACTATTTAATAGAAAGTGATTAAAAGTAAGATAAAAGACAACATACTTCAATAATACTTTTCTTATTCAAAAATAAAAATTACCACAGGAAAAGAGAAGTGGAAAATAGTATTAGTCCCACTGAAACCATACTCAATACATGTCTGCTGAGCTAAGTCAGCCAAATTTTAGAAACCTAGCTGTCAAGAAGAGGCCAGACTGAGCCCTAAATATACTTAGATAAGGTAATTTCCCCTTCGCTAAATGTAACTATTCAAACATTCTTATCAGATCAGATCATAAAATGCTAGATCGTAAATGCTGTACCTCTTATATAGGAAATGAACAGAAAAACTGCATGCATAGAGCAAATACTAGTGGAACCGAATTATAATAATATTCAAAAACTCAGTCTTGGGTAAAAATTCGGTACAAATAAAACTGGGAATTTCCATGATCATTATTTTTGAATATGTTTTTATAAGGGGCTGAGGTTCTCCCTTTTAAAACTGCCATAAAAGCACTAAGAATAGCATCAAGATTTATATAATACATAAGGCTTACTTCAAGTTAACCATAAAGAGAAACAGCAAAATAATAGTGACAGTAAGAAGAACTCTTCATTGCATTAAGGAATGATATCAAGAAATTTAAATTGTGTAGAGAGAATTTTAATGAAAATAAAAATGTACTCACAATGAAGAATGAAGTAATAAGGCTGCTTTCCATTTCTAATCTGTTAACTTCCTACGATGTTTTATAGCACTCAAAGACTATAGTAACTCAAATCAGACAAGAGGTCTTCACGGCAGATGCAAACTGAGGGCAGTTATCCACCATGGCTTATGTGATGATGACTGAATGATGAAGACCCCCCCGCCCTTAGAATAATGTGCTACATTTGTTAGAATAGTGGTTAGTGTTTCACGTTGTTCAACTCTCTTTTTGTTTTTTCTGTTTGTTTGTTTGTTTGTTTGTTTGTTTTTCCACAAAATGGGTAAGTTCAAAGTCCCAGACAATTTGTTACCTGAGTGGTGCCATCTCTCGTACCCTTTAGGATGAAAAAAATGTGTACCTGCTGGTGCCCCCTGCCACTCTCAGATGGGTGGCAAAGGGTCTACTGAACGGGCACCAGATCAACAACAGAAATAAAATGTATGTGCAATGCTTCTTGATGCTTATTACCTGGTGAGATGGTTATGAAATGCAGACTGAGACTGAGTTACTCTAGGAGAAAGAAAAAAAAAAAAACCAGATCTAACCTAGCTCTTTAATTTCTTCCTCTTCATCCTTCAAGTACCAGAACTAGTGCCCTCCCCTTCAAGAAGCAAACTTCTTCCCCCAGTTTGGGTCAGGAACCCCTCCTTGGTTCTCCATAGTATTGTATGTTCCCCTCATGTAATCACAGCACTCACCGCTGTGTCTCCTTCAGTAGATGTGAGAGTTCCATGAGGACAAGAACTTTGGCTTTTTTTTTTTTCAATCATAATACTCAAAAGAACCTGTATTCATATTAGGGACGTAGGAAATGTTTACTGACCTGATAAAGAGACCAAGCTAAGAGACCATATTCTTCCCTCTTCTTTTATGAATGGAGAAATTACAGGCCTTGCATGTACTCATTTGTTCACTCACTGAGTTGCAATGATGGAGCAGACATTCTGCAAAATGCTAGAAATACTGCCATAAAGCAGCTGAAACATCACAGTGTGATTTGATAAATGTTACTAAAGATAAAAATGCTACAAGTCGACAAAGGTGGAGAGATATTGTACAGCCTATCAGAGAAGGCTTCCCATGAAGTAACACTGGAGCTGGGTTATGAAAAACGGGCAAACACACCAGAGAGGGAGACCGACTTCTAGAAAAAGGGCCATGAGAAAACATGGCATGTTTAAGAAATGAAAAGGAGAGGGACAGGACTGCGACTGAAGCCATAGCTGGCAAGAAAGGTGAAAGTACCTTATGCTATGCTAAGGAGTCTGGGCTTTATCTTCAGTGGAATGGAAACCAAGGCAGGTTTTTAAGCAAAGGGGTGACATGATTACATCTAGTTAAACAGAAGGTTCTGCTGTTATCATGAAAGAGAATGGAAACATTCAGTAAAGTTCGAGAAACTAGGGACAAGGAGGCCAGAGACTCAGGCTAGAAATACTGACCTAAGTAAATGATCCTTAGCTAAACCAAAACGGAGAGAAAATAAAATTAAACAAAATAAATATTTCCTTTCCTTGTGATGCTTCTATTCTATTTCCCTGGTAGAAGCTGTCAACACCTTGGGAAAATAAACATTCTTCTCCAGAGACTAATATTTAAATAACAACTTATTACAGTCTTATAGTCATAATAATTTAGTAAAAATAAGTAAATCATGTTCAAACTGAAGGACTTTCCGTACCTGAGACACTTTGCCTGTTGGAATCTGAGTCCCCATTGCTGGAGTTAGAATTGTTGGAGGAGTTGTTGTCAACCCCTCCCAGGAGGGGGCGCAAGTGGCTTACTGAGACTTGTTCAATGAATGACGTTCCATACTTGCGAAAATACCACCATTCAAATATCTAGAATAGAAAGACAGTAAGAGTGATTATGGTCCTTGTTACTGTTCATGATTTTTGTACACATGCCCAAGAAATATACTGCATTTACTAATTACATCCACCTTAAATACTTAATTTTTACTCCAAAAATTCTGCTTAATTTATTCTAAAAATTACAGAGTTTAATAAAATTAGAACACCAATTACATTTTAAATTCTCAAATTAGTTTCCTCCACTTGATGCTAGTTTTCAAAGAAAATCCATAACTACAATCATGGATAAAAGAACACTGTTAAGAACTGCTCAGTATCGTTTTCCTCCAAATTTACATACTATTCTAACAAAATCACCATGGCAGAAAGACAACTCCAGAAATGCCTACAAATAAGCAAGTTTTAGAAGTATGGCTTATGAAATATTCCAAGTCTTGGCACCTTACATTCTATTAAAGCCATACCTGCATAAAAATTTTAAGATAGCAAAATTTTACTTTTATTTTAAAAACAAGCATTTCCTTAGAGAAAAGCTGGTTTTACAGAAAGAATGGAAGGCATCCCATTTCTTGTATGGATAGTACTCAACTACTGAGAGACTTAGCAATGTCCCACCTGCTAAGAAGTGCTTTATAAACATAAGCATCTGTTGAACACCATTAAGGTTTCCTAGTTCACCAGCTTACCAATTATTATATACCATGCCTTGCAAAGGAGAAAAGAGGTAACTTTCATTAATAAAAGGAAAGAAGCAGTAACACTCATATGACTAGGCTGCAATCATGACTTCTAAGCACTGGGAAAACAAGCTACCTCCCCTAAGCCTACTTCCCTGGCCCCTTGGTCCCTCCAGGGAACACTTTCCCACTACTGTTCAAAGCTGCTCTCTCCCACATTCTTTCTTCTCTTCCTTGCCTTATTTGGGATTTGTTCCTTAAGCAGCCACAAATCATCACACAGAAGAAATTTAAGAATCAGCTATATCCCAGAGTCTCATAGGATTAACTATACCATATTTTTATAATATAATACAGAATGTGGTACTAACATAGAATTAATTACCTTTATGCTTACCTATTTTTTTAATGTATTTTTTAAAGATTTTATTTATTTATTTGACAGACAAAGATCACAAGTAGGCAGAGAAGCAGGCAGAGAGAGAGGAGGAAGCAGGCTCCCTGATGAGCAGAGAGCCCGATGCAGGCTCAATCCCAGGACCCTGGGATCATGATCTGAGTCAAAGGCAGAGGCTTTAACCCACTGAGCCACCCAGGTGCCCCTCTTTTTTTTTTTATTAACATATAATATATTATTTGTTTCACGGGTGCAGGTCTGTGACATACGCAGTCATACACAATTCACAGTGCTCACCATAGCACATACCCAACCCAATGCCCATCACCCAGGCAACCCCATCCCTCCGAACTCCCTCCCCTCCAGCAACTCTCAGTTTGTTTCTTGAGATTTGGTCTCTTATGATTTGTCTCCCTCTCTGTTTTTGTCGTGTTTCATTTTTTTCCTCTCTTCCCCTATGATCCCCTGCCTTGTTCCTCAAATTCCACATTATCAGTGAGATCATATGATAACTGTCTTTCTCTGATTGACTTATTTCGCTTAACATAATACCCTCTAGTTCCATCCATGTCACTGAAAATGGCAATATTTTGTTTTGTGGGTTTTTTTTTTTAAGATTTTATTTATTTGACAGACAGAGATTACAAGTAGGCAGAGAGGCGGGGTAGGGGGGAGCAGGCTCTCCACTGAGCAGAGAGCACAATGCGGGGCTTAATCCCAGGACCTTGAGATCATGACCTGAGCTGAAGGCAGAGGCTTTAACCCACTAAGCCACCCAGGCACCCCTGTTTTTTTGGTTTTTTGATGGCTTATGATTACGTATTTCATAAAAACAAGATTTTGTTACCTACTCTGGAATGGACTTTGGGCTATTACTTAAAAATCAATGTTTTCTCTTTTCCACTCTATCAAACAAACAAAACACCTTTTAAGACAAAAAGAACATCTATAAATGACTAAAAGGAGACATCAATCAAACCAAATGTTTCCAATTCTATGACAACTCTAATTTAATTCCAAAAAGTTACCCCTCTGACTATATAAATTTTTACATGTTAAGTCATTCCAGTAACTTCAGTGGGCAGACATGGAAGAGAATATGTATGAAAGCTAAGAAGGGACAGAACTAGTCTATAACATGTGGAATGCTAGGAATAAGAGATCTTGCTTGAAGGAACAAAGCTAAGAATGGTAAGTTGACAAACCATGAATCCAAGGAGTCTGTTACCTCAGGCAAGTTATTTCACCTATTTGAACAGCAGTTTCTGCAACTGTAAAGTAGAAATCATATTCATTCTTTTTCTTCAAGGGTCCTCCATTTTCACACCCATGTAAAACACCTAGTTTCAATTCCCATGTAAAATCCCCAGTTCAGTACCCATTGCATGTTTGGTTCTCAAAAGTAATAGCAAAGCTACCATTTATTATATTGATAATGTACATACCTTCCCTGCACGGGACACCTGACATACTGATGCCCTCTGCTGTCACTAGTCTATGATTCAGGCTAGAACAGCATCTTCTTGTCTGTTACTAAGTTGTCAGCTGAAAGCCCAAGAAATCATTGTGAAAAAGGGTACTGCTCATCATTCAGTTCTGACCACTCAACAAAGCCCTTAAGAGATCTGTGGCTTCGCCTTTATTAGAAGAGAAGGAAGGCTCCAAGCAACCCAAGAACACTGGGCACAGAACTGGCAATGGCTCTCAATCACTGTGGTGGAGAGCTTTTGTTACCCTAAGCTTTTGCTCTGCTTTCTATATATTATGCTGCTGGGCACCTGCCAGGACTTCATTCACTCAGTCACATGCAGGAAGTGCTCCACACCAGGCAAGAGCTGTGCTCCAGGGTTATATAAAATGCACATGTGGCCCCTGATACCACGAGTCCATGCCACAGACCACAACGCCTCTCACAGCTTCCTCCTGATATAGCCTATACCCATCACAACACACACACACACACGTGCACACACCTTGGGACTCCAGATTTCTCAGTTTCTGCAGAAGAAATCACACAATGTCAGTACTAAAAGGGACATTAAAGGACCATGCACAATCTCCATTTAAAGAATGAGGAATGACCAAAGTCACACAGCAAATTAAGTAGCTGCTCAGCCTAAAGTCCCAGATCTCCCCAGGGCTCTGCAACAAGACATCTTTTGGTAACTCTGTTGCATACTGAAACAAGAAAGATGTAGCCTATCATCTTCCTTTTCAAATCTTTATATCCTACTGCCTTTCATCGACACTACTGTCCCTTTGCCTTCTCAGCTATCAAAACCAATCCAGAAGTAGTCTATCAAGTGGGACTGGATAATTCATCCTAAATAATTCATATTAATGAGGTATTTGCATGATCATAGGAGACAGAGCTTCCATCCAGGATTTCTAAAGCAGGATTAACAGGTCTCAGTAAAGACCGGGTTATTCATGCAGCTCTTTGGAGGGCAAGGGGGAAGTCTTCTCAGGCCTTGTCTTTTTCACAGCAGCAGATGCCTTCTTACCTATCATGGTCTTTCTTTGTACTATACGAATGTCCCCAGTACCCTAGGGCAGAGACTCTAATACCTGTTGAAGGAACAACTTGCAAAAGAAAGTAGGGAAGGACTTGAAGCCTTCTTAAACCTCAAACTAAGTCTTCTAATTTGGGGTTAGCAAAATAATTCGCCCCTTATCCCGAAACGTGACAGGCTTGGGCCAGAACCTCACAGGATTTTTAAATAGCTGCACACATCCAAATGGGCAGATGGTGTTATTTAACACACACATATTTGGTGTCACTTTGAATTCTTCTCCCTGGTGCATAACCGACAATGTAAACAGCAAAGTTCTCATAAACAAATTTAGATTTTAAAATTAGTCCTTGGACATGCTAGTAGCTTAGTGGGCTTTACCTCAGTAGAATAAAACAGGTTTTAATCTGACAACCATAGAATTAAAATATAAATTTACTATCTCAAGTCTTAAATGCATAATCCCTCTAGAGCTTTTTTTTCCAACTCATGCTTCACGCCAAAGATTATACAGATCAAGTAAGATGAGAACTAAAAATCATCCATTTGATGTGGCATTTAGGAAATCAACACTTGCCCTCCCTCTAGCCGGGTTCAAAACTCACATACATTTCATGATAGCCAAGTTGTGTGACCTTGTTTGGGTCTCTTGATTCCCTGGGGCTCAATTATCTGATACACAAAATAATGTCACAGTAAGCCCTCAGTTAATGTTGGATGGATACACAGATGAATGATTACAAGACTGGATGGATGGATAGTTGGATAACTAAATGGATGGATGACAAGGGCTGGCCCAGTGCTTTAATGGAAGATAGTCTAAATCAACAGCAGGATCAATGAAAGTTCTTCTGTTCTTTTTATTTGTTGTTTTTAAAAAAAGATAGACTTATACAAATTTGTGGAAGGGTAAAGAAGCTAGTGAAAAGAGAGACATTAAAGATACAAAAGAGTACAAATGACCAAGAGGCATGATGCCAAGAGCCCAGAAAGCATACCCACCCCACCCTCAAAAGGTAACCTACCATTTCTTGTCCTGAGACAGGAAGAAAAGGAAGGATGAATGATGAATAGAGGGCAACATTCTATTTTGGAAAATAGGGTGTGGTATGAGCTGTTACACCAGTAAGAAGGCAACAAAGGGACAAAGCGGGTGACACTAATCTCAGTGGAGACAACGGTAAGGCTTGTCTTCTGAGAATAAGGAAAGTAGGGATGGAATTGCAAATGTGAGAGTCGAAGTAGTAATTTGGATCTACATCTTGCAGGACAGAAGGACCAAAAACTATACTCGAGACCCATATCATATTTAAAATTTGTCAAGTACCCCATTAGCAATGCTTTGTGACCCCTTCCATACTATTTGGCAGAAATAGAGAGAATGACCAAAAAGCACTGGGATTAGGGGTAGAGATCCAGGTTTGGAGCTGACCTAAAGTACAACTCTTCCACAGGGAAGGAACAAAAATCTGGCAAAGGGATAAACAAACAAGACCCTTCCACCTACCCTGCAAACCTAAAAGCTGAGTCTTTACTGAAGATGGCTAGATTCTTCCTTAGCCAATAAGCCCTCTTCTTCCTGAACTGCATGTTCCATATATAAAACACTTCTTATGAATCAGGGACTTCCCTATACCCTATACTTAAAAATGCTTCAAGATCCCATACAGCAGCACCTTAGTAATTCCATACCAATTCCATTAAACCCACAAGAAATACAAGGAAGTCTCAGCCTGAAATTGGCTAAGTGCTTCTTAACAATTAAGTAGGTAATAATATCACAGGAGCATAGATACAGTGATGTTGGAGATTAAAAAGGGAAACATGAAACTTTCACGCAGTCTGCTCCCAAATAGAAAAACTGCAAAATTGACACCTGTTCTAAGTCTTTAGAAATATATCTGGTAGTAAACAGTTTTTTGGCAAAAGGGGGTCTTCTGTGCTTAAATGAGATATCAAGGCAGTGGCATGGACTACATAATATTCATAATCTTTTTAGTTTCTTGTTAGAATTCCCAAATATATCCTTGTCTCTGCACCTAGTGACGCTTCCAGAGTCTGCCCCCACCCCGAACCCAACTCCACGTGACAGACTGTCTTTCCCTTCTGGTTCCTGTTATGTTTTGTTTAGGAATACTGGCGTGCTATAGAAGGGGTCTTAGCTTCCCACTTCCTTGGTCTCAATCAGTCCCTCCTCGGTTGTGTGCCCCTAAACAATGGAGGGGGGCTGTGTGAAGAACTGGTATTCATGCCTTTCACTCGTTTTCCTGGCCACCTATCACCCAAGTTTTAAGAAAAGAGAGAAGATAGAAAAGTGAAGGTCAAGGTCAACTTCAAGGTCAATAGTTAATGATCCATCTCCACCTCCATGTCTGTATGTTCACAGGATGAGATTTACCACTGTAGCGTTAATGAGTATGACCTGGAGAGGAGGGTCACCCTCCCAGGGGAAGATCAGGAATCGTACTGACATGGGGAGAAGCCATCCTGCACTGTGGGCCTTGGGCCCTGCCAGCTCATGCCGTGAAGCCACTATCCTCGTGGTCCCTCTCCTGGAGATTTAGATTCAGATTCAGTTGGTCTGGAGTGGTGGTTGGATCCATCGCTTTAAACAAGCTCCCCAGATCATTCTGACACAATCAGTTCATTCATTCACTCACTGGATCTCTGTGCTTTCAACAAATATTTTATGAAAGTCTACCCAGGCATTATATTATTGTATACAAAAAACAGATATGGTCCCAGTCTCCATGAAGCTTCCATTACACAGAGGACAAAGGCCATAAATGATGACACAAATAAAACATAATTATAAATTGTGCTAAGTATCCACGGTCAATTAGATAAAGAAAAAAATGTCTCCTCCAGGGAAGGGTGTAGTGCCCATCCTTCTCTCTCTTTTCTCTTTTTTCTTTTTCTTTTCTTTTTCCTTCTTTCCTTCTACCCCCTTTCTTACCTCCCTGACCAATTTCTGTGGATCTATTAAAATAAAAATGTCAACTGTTAGATACTACTGCTACCCACTTCCTTGATCAACACCATTATGAGAGGCAGAATGATACTATGCCAAGGCAGCAGAAATTTAACTTCCAGTCCTCACTCCACCCTTACCTACTAGGGTAACCTGAGCAAGTCACAAGCTTTCTGGATGCCTAATCTTTAAGTCTTTACTGGTTTAAACTGGATGGCTTCTGAGGGTTCTTTTCCCCAGCCCTGCAAGTACATGATTTTCAAACATCTCAAATTGTGCTCAAATCTAAACTGATAAAGCCAAAGTGCAGTTTTGTCCCTTTATCTGCTATGCTCACACTCACCTTCTTCACTTCTGCATGTCTAATCATTCATCTGATCCACTCAAATACTCCTGTCTACAGTCAGAGCCTGACAGACACATGTCTACTCTCTGGCCTGGCACTTTGCTTGGTCTCCTGTGGAAAATCACTAATTTTTATGGTGACCCCAAGAAGCTGTAATCTGATAAAGTTGAATGAGCCTCAGTTTACTCTAATCATCTGCAGGCTCCCCTACCATGTGATCCCCACAGCATCTCTCCTTCTTTATTCTATAGATAAGAGATAACTTGTTTCATAAATCAACACATTCTGACATTTATATGGAGCTTCCCACACCCTAAGAGCCCTTCCAGTCAAGTTTCCCTAAGTCTTTTTTGACTCGTACCTCCAGAATCACCATCATTAGGGTGATCCACACATCTGTCAATTAAAGTGCTATCTCAAGTGCAAGTCAAGTTCTTTAGAGGGATAGGGAAAAGTTGAAAGGATCCCTAACAATCTTCCAGTCCTACTTCCTTACTTTTGAACAGGAAGGGATGGAGGACATCAAAGAGATCCATATTCAATTTTACCATTTCTCTACTATATAACTTTGGTCAAATTATTTAATGCTTGTGTCTGTTTATACTCAGCAGCATAAAGCCACTGCTGTATCTACCACTTAGAATTTTAAAGAGAATTAAATGAAGTAATATATGAGAAGTACTTAATATCTGGCATAGAGTAGGGCCTCAATAAATGGACCTTTTGATACAACTTATTCCTAATTTCATCTCTTCTACACTTTGCCAAAAACATAATTTTTTACATGTAATCTATGAGCTAAGTCTTTTATTTACTATTCTAATTTCCTCCCTCTTTAGTTCTTGATTCTCACTTTTTAAAATTATGCCTTAGATGCCTCTTTTTATATCTGTTTAATATATGTGTAAAATGTAGGTGTAGAAGCATGTCTACATCCATGATAATGAAGAATCTATGTATAAATGTCCATATAAGATACAGCATTTTCTCCGTTCTACCAACATTTCGAAAAAATTAAGGGGAGCATTTTCTCCACATAACCACCTTACCACTCTCAAAAATAAAAAGAAAACCCAGAAATCTTCTCCATTGAAATGAACATTATTCTGAGAGGCTACTTTAAACAGACTGGGCATGTCCTTGCTAAAGCAACTAAAAGACTAAATTGGTTGGTTCGGACTGTGAGGACAGGTGCAGTTCCTGTGGCTGGAACTGGACTGAGATCGGTAGCCTTGTGCCAAGAGGCCAAGAGGGCAGGGGGCCTCTTGGAGTTGAGCAAGGGAGAGAGCTGGCTGGATGAGTATATGGGCACAAGACCAAAAGGGAAGAGTGAAAGGTAGGTGGTGTAACCAAACTCTTTGCTGGCTTTCAACCTGCAAAATTAAGAAGAAGCAGTGATGTCTAGTAAAATACACATCAATTAATACTTATCTCTTTTTAAACACATTAGTGTAAAAGACAGTAGCATTTGCCAAATACATTTTACTTGTATGTATATTTGTTCAGTTAGATGACTTTTTCAGGGTGTTTTTATTTACCCCTCTTCTCTTAAGACAACACACTGCATGACAATTTCCATCTCCAGCATAGGAATCCTGAGGTCCCCAAACAACCACTTCCCCAGAGGCATCCCTGTACTTTCAGTGTTCACTGCTCGGCTCTCCGTCCATCACTCAGGGGAGAGTAGTTAGGTAATTGTCTCTCAGTGCCAGCAAACAAACCACTAAGGACCTGAACCTTTACCCCAGTGCTGCCTCTCATGAATGCACTTGGCAGAAAAGAACAGTGGCTGAATAGAAACCTCAACCCTGGGTACATTTCAAGGGCTACCAAAGCTAAGTCCCCAAAGGCAGGACAACACCAATGCCCATAATCTCTCAAGCAGGAGGCTAAAGCTATCTAGAACTATTCCTGCATCGTAGCGATTTTGCCCTAAGTATGGACCACGCATTTTTGAGCAAGGCCTTCCAAAATCTTCAAACATCATGGGTTTTCCGAAGGTCAAAGTTTCACATCAAGCACAGCTAGTGCCTCCTGAGAAGGCTGCAGGACAGATGCCACCTGAGACGCTCCGCACACTGCCTGTCTGGTTTCAGCAGCTGCCCCCTCCCCCCGAACACAGGAGAGGCGGTCCGGCGGAGGGGGTCGCGCTCTGCTGAAATCCCTTCATTTGGAGAACAAGAAAAGTAGGCAGGTGGGATTTCACCTCCCTGAATTGGAAGGTAAAAGGATTGCTGGGTCTAGCTTACCAGAGAAAAAGGAAATCACCCACATTCTGGCAATTTATAGCCTAGCGAACCCACACCAAGATAAAATCCAGACCTGCCATTTGTCCAGCAAGCTAGGAAAATAGCTGAGAACTTAACCAGAAGGTGATGAAATGAGTGACAGCCTGCCTGGGATGAACTCCTGCTTTTCACTATTTGCCCCAGAAGTGACCCAAGGCCCGTTACTCACTTGCCTATGCTACCTATTCAGCCTATCCATTAGTAAAATGGAAACAAGGCTGGCAATTACCTCCTCCTACTGTTGAGTAAATGAATTAGCATGTAAAGTGCTTAGATCAGTGCCTGGCACACAGTAGGCACCATCTAAGTGGGTAAACCGTTCTTAAGTAAACACCCTTGAGGGAGGAATACACAAACAAAAAGCTATTTTCTGCATCAGAGTGAATTACTAATTTTTAGCATGAAATTGTTATTCAGATTGCACCTAAAAGTTCACTTTCTTTGGTTTATTTAATCAAAAAATATTTCAAAGCTATTTTAGGAAGAAAATACTAAAATGTTACTTTAAATGAAAATAACTAATAGTTGAAGACTTGAAATACCCTCTCCTCTCTCCCCAAAAATATACATGCTAAAAGGCTGCCATGTTTTCAGCACATCCTCATTAATCATTTATCAAGCATTTGAAATCATTTTCTAAGTTTGAAGTTTTTCAGTCCATCAAAGAATATCAAGGTGGGAACCTGAGGACATGGGTTCTAGGCCTGACTTTGCCACAAACTAACATGCGCTTAAGCAAATCACCTTAGAGCTTTGTGAACAACTCTTTCTAGTATCCCTATTTTTCACATGTCCCCACAGAACAGAGAACACTTAGAGACAATGATGGGTATGCAGATCTGCATATAAGAGGCAATAAGGTACAAATTACTATACACACCTTATTTCAACCGATATCAAGGAGAAGTTTTAATATGCTTCCCTTCACCTTGGCTTGGTCTCTGTGCAGTATTGGGCTTTCTATGCAGATTTCCATTTATAAAACATCTTGGAGTGGTTTTTACTCATGTTCTTCACATGTCCGTCCCAGTAATATCAACTTCAAACATTTCCTCCCTTGGGTACAGCAACCCAGGTGATACAGCAGAGCAAGATTAACCTGAATATGCTTTGACCACAAAAAGAAATGCTCCCAAACTACCACCATTCCTTTAAGCTATTTACAGGTTTCTGCCCTGCATACATTGCTCTACCCTACGAGCTCAAGCCTCTGAAACCCTCCACTGCTCTAGGTTCGTATATGTATTTGTTCCATTTATATGCCCTTCTCCCCTAAAACTTGTGTTTTTCTAGTGCTCTTAACATCAACTCTGTCGTATCTTTTTTATTCTTATCTCTACAAAAATTAGTAATTAGTAATCACAGCATTATGTGTAGGCAAAAAAAAAAAATTAAAACTTTCTCCTTAAAGGTCATTTAATTATACTAGCGTGATTACAGTGAATTAGATGGTACCCGTGTAAGGTCACTTAAATTAAAAAAAACAAACACCTACTTCAGGTGTTATACTTTATCACACTTATAATTATTTAGAGCATAAACTAATGGAGCCATAGAGATGATTATTGTTGCTTTTGCCTAGTTGGAATTTTTGAAAGCAAGGAATAGGGAAATGGGGGTGCCTGGGTGACTCAGTTGGTTAAGCGTCTGCCTTCAGCTCAGGTCATGATCTCAGGGTCCTAGGATTGAGCCCCACGTCAAGCTCCCTGCTCAGTCGGGAGCCTGCTTCTCCCTCTCCTTCTGCCATTCCCTCTGCATGTGCTCTCCCTCTGTCAAAGAAATAGGGAAATGTAAATTTCGGAGGAAAAGAAGATAAAGGGAAGAAAAGCTTATAATGGCCAGGTCCACCTCAATACATTTAAAGAAACTGAGCTAACCACAATGAGATACCACTGCAAACCAATCAGAATGGGTAAAATCAACAACTCAGTAAACAACAAATGTTGGCCAAGGACGCAATAAAAAGGGAGCCCCCTTACACTGTTGGTGGGAATGCAAACTGGTGCGGCCATGCTGGAGAAAAGTATGGGGGTTCCTCAAAAAGTTAAAAATAGAACAACCTACGACCCAACAATTGCACTACTAGGTACTTACCCAAAGATACAAATACAGATATTCGAAGGGGCGCGTGTGTGGAGGCCAAGAAAAATTAAGGCCATCCCACCTCAGGTTTAGCCTTAGCATAACTACAGCCATCTTGGCTCCGACATCCATCTCAGACCCCTGTGCCCAATGGCTGAACTTTCCCCTACTTTACTTTAGTTCTAAGGACCCCCACCCTGCTTTAGTAACAGGAAGCCCCACCCTGCTTTAGTTCCAGAGACCCCCACCCTGCTTTAATAACAGGAACACATAAATACCCCTGCCTTAACTAAGCTCGGGGGTCCAAGTCCCTACTCCGCTGTGTCGGGTATACTTGGGCCCAAGCTTAAGCTTGTCGAATAAACCCTCGTGTGATTGCATCAGTTTTGGTTCCTTGGTGGTCTCTCAGACACGAAAACTCGGGCAAAACAGCATGCACCCCAGTGTTTATAGCAGCACTATCCACAATAGCCAAACTATGGAAAGAGACCAGATGTCTATCAGTGGACAAATGGATAAAGAAGATATGGTATGTATCTACAACAGAATATTACTCACCCATCAAAAAGAATGAAACCTTACTATTTTCTATGGCGCAGATGGAACTACGCTAAGCAAAATAAGTCAGTCAGAGAAAGACGAATACCCCATGATTTCACTCATGTGGAATTTAAGAAACAAAACTGATGAACACAGGGGAAGGAAGGAAAAATAAGACAAAAACAGAGAAAGAGGCAAACCGTAAGAGACTCTTAACTATACAGAACAAACTAAGGGTTGCTGGAAGGGAGGGGAGAGGATGGGGTAATTGGGTGATGAGCATTAAGGAGGGCACTTGATTTAATGAGCACTGGGTATTATGTGCAACTGCTGAATCACTAAATTCTACCCCTGAAACTGACAATACACTGTTTGTTAACTAACTTGAATGTAAATAAAATCTAATAAATAAATAAATAAATAAAAATAAAGAAACTGGGCTGTATTTCTACTGATCTTGATTACGGTCAATAATCCATTTTAAAAAGAATGATGAAAAGCATTTTTAGCTGAACTGGTTCACATGTATTTTACAGTATCTCAGACACTAGAATTTGACACAGAATTGTCTTCCTTTATCTTCCATTTTCTTCATATTTTGTTTTTCCCCTTCAACAAAAGTAATATAAGACTATCTAAATTTTTAAAAAATATTTTAGATATATGCAACCTGGGCAATGGAAGTCCTCTATTGTCCAACCACCCAACATACACACACATGCAAGATGAATCACCATAAGCTACTGGTATATATTCTTCCAGAATTATTTCCTGTACATATACTAACATGTTAGTAATCAGCATGCTTTCAGATAGGAAGGATTCTACCACTTACCAAAATGAGCCCTGATATTAGTGAGGAAGTGCCTGTCAGGGCCACGTAGAACTTCGGTGTTAATGTGTTCAAAAACATGCTCACTGAAAAAAAGAGAGAAGGAGAAGAATAAGGAACATATAAGTATGTCAATAAAACAGAGTGTTCCATTTTTCTGTCTGGTGAAATCATTTGTTTCAGATGACAAAAGTTCTTAGAACCCTAACAAAATCCCATTAAAATGGCTCAGCATCACAAAGGCTCAGAATGCTAGGTGTCAAGGGCTATGTCCTGAAAGAAAATAGCCACATAAAAGAAAAAAGCAGCTTTTTAGTTTCTGCCTCCCAAAACTATTGCCGTGAATGGTCTTCATGGATTCATAACCACTGAGGATTCTAACCAAAGCTGGTTACTAAACTGTCAGTCAAAAAGAGAAGATCTTATATATTTTGTGAGACCCACACATTAGAGTTCTTGATGACCCAACAAGGAATACTTCAACTTTAGAACAAATAGAAAATAAGTACAGCTGATCCTTGAATGTGTGGGTATTCGAGGCACCAAACCTCCACAGAGTAAAAAATCTGCCCATAACTTTTGACATCACCCAAAACTTCACTAACAGTCTACTATCACCCGAAGACTTACCAGTAACATAAAGTCAATTAACACATATTTTGCATGTTATTTGCATTATATACTGTAGTATTACAATAAAGTAAGTGAGAGAAAAGAAAATGTTAATAAAACCATAAGGAAAAGAAAATACATTTCCAGTGCTATACAGTATTTATTGGGAAAAAATCTATGTGTAAATGGACCCAGTTGTTTAAGGGTGTATTTTTGGCAGTTATTAAAGATTTTAATACCATCATTACTTCTAAGAAGGAAGGACAAATTGACAAAGTTAGCATGCATTAGTAAAAGTTTTTTCACGTTACTTAAAAGACTGTTAGATTGCTCATCAAAACAAATGGAGTCAATGAAAAAAAGATTAAAAATAAACCACTAAAAACGAATGTTCAGTCAAGAATCTTTCTGACCAATTTTTGTCCCTCTGTTCATATCTACTATACAGTTGATCTGGCTATCCATTAAGTAAGGTTCACTTCCATATTTTATAAGTATATTTTAAGTCATTATCATTTGTACCTAAATATTACATGAAATTTTGATTATTACCAAAACAACAAGTGACCTAAAGAGCTATTTGCATGCATATTCACATTTCTTTACTGAGTCTGTTTGAGGAAGGGTATCACATTGGTCTGGTTTTAGAATGAAGGATGTTAGAAGTGGGGCTTTGATATCATTAGGGGAAAATGCTTTGCCATTTGTCCTGAGCTCGGCCCAGAAAGCCAAGTCACCAAAAGGACCATAGATCCCATGTTCACTCATTCAACAAATACCTTTCTCTGTTTATGAAAGAGACCATGGACAAGCAGTGAAGCATGAATCAGACACAGTTCCCACCATCTAGAAGGCCACAGTCTAGCTGGGAAATGAATAAGTAAACAAGCAATTACCATAAAGTTTGATAAGTGAACAGACAGGTCCTGAGCACAGGATGTTATAAAAACATATAAAAGGTGTTGAACACTACATCTGAAACTACTGATATACTATAGGTTGGCTAACTGAATTTAAAACAAAACACACACACACACACACACACACACACACACACACACACACACACACATTCTTTCATGAGTACTTTATAGTTTTCTGTGTATAGATTCTTAGTCTCTTTGGTTAGATTTATTCCTAGGTATCTTATAGTTTTGGGTGCAAGATTATACGTCTTTCTTATACAAAGACTGCAGAAATTTAGAACCACAGGACTTAGAAAAGTCAATCATTAATTTTATGACTGTCTTATACGAGTGTAGTGTCTTATAATATGCTACAATTCTTTTTAAACAGCCTATGATTAAGACTTTCTACTGATTCAGAATACATTTCTTTGAATGAGTAATATTTAATAGAAAATAAAATCAGTTAATAGTACTTAAAATATTGCTGTATGTATAGTCCACCAAAAGACACCCAAAGACATATACACAAAAAAAAAGTGAAGAATTATTGCAGATATCAAAAGAACATTAAAGACCATGGGTGATTCATTAAGATTCTCAGTCCTATTATATGCAACATCCATCCTTCCACCCATCCATACCCATCCACCCATCCAAGAGTACTAAGCACTCAATGGGGAAAACAAACAAGCAATGCACTACTAGAATACAGCATGAAAACAGAGACCATGAAACACTACAGAAACACTGTGTGTAATCTCAATACATTCTTGATAAAATAGCAAACAAAAGGTATACATATAACAGGAAGACATGTTTTCATTTAAAGAAGATAAATTTATCTTTAAATTAGGACTGGAGCCCGCCTAAAATGTGCTCAATGTTTATAAATAATGGCGCTAAATTTTCTGACACTTAGCTTAATTCGACATTTAGGAAATGATCTTTGTTCATTTGAACAAATGATGATTTGTTCAGTTAGTTCTGCATCTTTGAATTTTTTTCCTGAGAAAGCAAAATTCAATGGCTGTCACTTCCTATAGCACTAACTAAAATATTGTGCTTTTCTTAAATAATTACGGTTTTTCCAGATGTAAAAGCCCTTAGGGGGTCACTAATGAACTTCAGATCATGGCTTGAATCACACTTGTGAGCCAAAAAACCAGGATCGTTGTCCTTAAGGCTATTGTAACTCTGAGGTCCTCATCATTCCCACCATCTCCTCAGAGGATGTCTTTTAAGATCCAAAGTGCTCTTCAAGAATATTGCAAGGCTAGTATTTAGCAAATAACAAATATGCACATATATTTATGTACAAAGGTTGTTCATGGTGGCATTATTTACAAGAAAACAGGAGCATGTGGGGAGATGCCTCTGCCCCACTGAATTTCATCTGAAATATTAGTGAAAAGGTTATGGCAAATAATTTTATCTCCAGTGAATACATTATTCTATTTGCCTAGAAGGATAAGCACTGTTCAAATTTCAAGAAACAAATCATAAAGCAAAACACCTCCAATTAAAATTTCAAATATATTTTATGTTGGATACAAATAAAATTATTTCTACATAAAAATGACTGCAAAGAGAAATGGTGTATGTACCTAAAGTATTTTTGAGCAGTATCTAAAGATACGATCTTTATTAAGGAAGTGTCACAATACAGCCAGCAGGGGGTGCCACAAACATTTTGAAATGCTTTTACAGCTTGTAACAGAAAACTGAACTTTTAAAAAAAGTCACTGCTAACATTAGTGTCATACATGTAATCTATATTGTTTCTCTATCCCTGAAACTTAGTAATGAGGATCTAAGTAACTATAACAGATGTAAAATACTCTGAATGATAAAAAAAAAATATGTGATATAGAAGTACGTAAGAAACGTCTTCATTAGCTGTATCCTTCAAATTGGTGCAAAACCAGAATATTTTTTTAAAGAAATAAGCAACTAGAGGTAGAATATGAACACCTCAAAGTTCTACCTCAAATTAGGTCACAGCTATGTTAATTTCTTCTTTGCTACTCTGTTTCATAATCTTAACCATTACTAGAAAAACTCTCTCCCTCTGGAATTACTCTTGAGTACATAACCCATAAATATCAGACTGCCTGATGGTTTGGTGATAGGGACAGAGGTTATAAATACCAAAAGTATTAGAATGTGAAGATTTAAGTCAAGAAGTTCAACTCAGATATCCAGAGGGTAAAATTTTTTCCACACAAGGTCCAGTCTCTTACCTTACTCATGTCTTTGAGGAATAAATTATTTAAGTCAGAATTAAAATTTTACTTCCAAAAGGAAATTTGCATTCTCCATTAATATCAACAATTTCAGGGGCACCTGGATGGCTCAGTGGGTTAAGCTGCTGCCTTCAGCTCAGGTCATGATCTCAGGGTCCAGGGATCGAGCCCCGCTTCGGGCTCTTTGCTCAGCGGGGAGCCTGCTTCTCTCTCTCTCTGCCTGCCTCTCTGCCTACTTGTGATCTCTCTCTGTCAAAAAAATAAAATCTCTAAAAAAAAAAAAAAATCAATAATTTCAGTGCCCTTTAGAAGACCCAGAAGTTGACATGGACTCCACCAAGGGCTTGCTGACATTAACAGCCCAATTAAAAATATGCCCCAATACAATAAACATACTGTCTATAGTTCCATTTGGAGCAGCCCACAGAAGAGTCTCTATCTACAAATCCTGAGAGAAATATTCAGACCTTAGCACGCATGCAAGAATGTAGTTCAAGAGGAAGAGAAGCAATAAATATTGGAATAGTACTTGTTTAGTTCCTCAAGTCTGCAGAACAGATTCCACCCTTTGTAATAATAGGATGATCATAAGTTTTTATGTCATAGACAAAGAACATTAAAAAAAAAAAACTTATTGCTATCAAGGACTTCTAATATCAAGCACAATCTTGTCTTCAGCCTTCCCTCTCACCATTCCTTACTAAAGCTTGCCATCCCAGTGACAGTCACCTTCATGTCTTTTGTACTCACTCACTCCTCTAGAATGCCTATCCCAACCACTCACAGGACTGTGTGGTTTAAACATATATAGAATGGCTATTCTGTATTAGTCCTGAGGCTGGACCCTGGGTAATACAAAAATAAAAATAGAGGCGCCTGGGTGGCTCAGTCATTAAGTGTCTGCCTTCAGCTCATGTCATGACCAGGGTCCTGGGATCGAGCCCCGCATCGGGCTACCTATTCAGCAAGGTGCCTGCTTCTCCCTCTCCCACTCCCCTTGCTTATGTTCCCTCTCTCTCTGTGTCAAATAAATAAATAAAATCTTTAAAAATAAATAAATAAAAATAAAAATAAAAAGAGGAGCTTATAGCCTTGGTAGAAAAATAGAAAGGGCATCCAGCTGAAGAAGCTCTACAGAAGGAGTAGACGGAACCACAGACCTTCGCTTTGTCACAATCTTCAAAGAAAAAGAGAACTTAATTCTCAGAAAAACCAAGAGGCTCCAAACTCACAGAGCTTTTATTCATGTGGAAGAAAATTAACTCCACATCCAATTCATTTACTCCGAGAACCTTTCTTTCCTAAAATTAAAAAAAATAAATAAATATATGTGTGTGTGTGTGTGTGTGTGTGTGTGTATATACACACGTACATATATATACACATATAAATGTGTTTATATATAAACCTTCAAACATATAAATTATTAATTTATAGTCTAGGAAGATTTGTTATACTAAAAAGTTACCACCTCTTCCCAGAATCTAAAATCTAAAAATAATGGTAATATTATTATAAACAGCAGCAATAGCAACTTTTGTCATAGCTATAAGCCTGATTTTCGTGGAGCCTTTCTATAAGAGGTTTTAAAGCTCAAACCATCTATAGTCCTTACATATGCTAGTGAGGGGCCTATAGTAGGCCCTTTTTACAAACAAGTAAAGCATAGAAAAGCTATATAATTTCCCTGCTGCTCATAGTAAATGAGATTAAGGGCTGGTGTCCAGAGTGACCAACAACCACCCACTATATGCAACGGGCCCATTACCCTGCAACATCATATTTCAAAAATCCTATGACTTCATCAATTAAATTTTCCACTAGAAAAACAGCTTCGAAAACTCCTGTAGGGAAATGTTAGGCATGTTTAAACAAACTTTCAAACATTTTAGTTCCAAAGTACACCAGAAAAGGGCCCTCAATAGTTTCACCAGATGTATTATGACAATCAAGATTAAGCCCAAGCCCGTCAATGTCTGACATATGATTCTGCCATATATTTAATAGCTTTGATATCTCAAAAATGAATACCCAATTCTCTATTTCACACGTTCTTTTTTTTTTTTTTTAAGATTTTATTTATTTGACAGACAGAGATCACAAATAGGCAGAGAGGCAGGCAGAGAGAGAGAGGAGGAAGCAGGCTCCCTGCGGAGCAGAGAGCCAGATGCGGGGCTCGATCCCAGGACCCTGGGATCATGACCTGAGCCGAAGGCAGAGGCTTTAACCCACTGAGCCACCGAGGCGCCCCTCACACAAGTTATTCTTAAACAATCATTATGAGTAACAATATCCATTTTCTTAAGTAGTTAAGCTTTAGCTGTTTTGATAACCTTTGAAATAATTGTTTTGAAAGAGTTAGTAGTAAAGGCACAAAGGAACATATAGATAGCTTTCAACTCAACAAATATGTTATTCCCTCAGATTCTACAGAATGAGAATAGGTATAAAAAATGATGAATTTCAAGACCATTTTTATTGATCTGCTCTATTCAAGATCGTGTACTACTTTCTTCAAGTATTGCTAAGATGGTTAAATCTTTATCGTATCTCTCATACATTTCTCACTGATTATTTCTGACCTAAGTCAATCAGCTCAACCAAATACTGTGGAAACTGTGAAGTAAGTTTATTAAATAAATGTTCACCAGGGACTAAAACTGTTTTAGGCACTTTCACAATTCAACTGGAGATCAAATCTATACTAGAACATAAATTTTAGTAGCAAAAGATTTTAAAAGATGTAATAAGCACTGGCTAAAACAATCATTTCAACACATGCATAGATGTGGCAAGGACAACTGAATTCCCCTAATTGAGATGATTAAAAAGCAACTCCAAAGCTCCTGGACATGTAGCAATTTGCAATTCTGCCAAGCGATGTATTTGAAATGCAAGCACTGAAAGGCCTGGACATAAAAGTGAGTCACTGAGCTAATGAGTAAACCTCACTGAACCCAAAGCCCTATCTCCATGGAGCTGAGCCATCTTCCCCAGCATATTCACAGAGAAGTCAGTACATCTGGGGGACACTGCCTGATGATTGTCCTCTGACTTGTTATTTCTGAATGACCTCATTTATTCCTCAATGTACTCTGTGAAGTAGATACTGTTGTTATTCCCGGGTATGGAAATTAAGATACCAAGGAAGGTAAGTGATTCAACCAAGGTCAACCAAGTGATAGGGCCAAGATTAGGGCCACATCTGTCTGACCCCAGAGCCTGAGCTCTCGGGTCTCGACCACCAGCAATTCCACCACTAAGCTGTTTCTAAGTAAGTTTGGATAATATCACTTCTGAAATAATATAATGTATGGTAGTACAGGTTTTTTATGAAATTATTTATTTTACCAGTTTAGTAATTACATTAGTATTGAGTTTACAGACCTCACAGAGGATCTTGGCTAATTTTTTTAGTTGGGGCTTAAGACTTTGGATTCCAAAGTAAGACTACCTAGGTTATCAGCCATGTGACCTTGGACTGACCTTGGACAGACAACTTATCCTCAACCATATAACAGAGATAGTAACAGTACCTGCTTCTTACATATGTACACATATATACTATGTAAATATATATAATATATATTAAGATTAAATGAGACTAAAATGAAATTATTTGAGACAAAGGCAAATAACTATAACCAGATTTTGTCTAAAGATCTAGTTCTCTGCAAGAGAACACTAAGGCATCTCAGAGCATTTGAACTTGACTTTGGCAAGGATACTTCTCATGTGATAAAGCACCCTGAACTTTTCCCAAATATCTTGAAGGTGAATGCTGCCAACCCTTGTCTTCATGGCAACTTACTCAAGAACAGGGCAAATTATCAAACAGATGTTCCCATGAACCCAGATTCAAAATGTTACTGGTCCCTGAGAACCCCCTCCCTTCAGACAGGAAGAAGTTGCCCACGTTTTAAATCCCAGCACACCATCAGCTCATAAGCTGAGTTAATTAAGAAATGGCAGTGAGAAACACAGTGACATGGCAAATACATCAGCAGGGTTTATGATGAAAAATGGTGGGTTAGCTCCCAAAAAAAAGCAAAACAAGTAAAATGTTCATAAATATTAACCTAAGCCAATAAATATTAACCTAAAAACCTAAAATTTGGCTAGCTTAAGAAGCTGTATAGTTAACTACATTTCTTCTCTGATCCAGAGATAAAGATTACTACAGTTTTTAAAAGAGTCTGCACCCAGGCCAATTTGTAGTCCTCCCACTCCCCATAACCCCACCCAAATCATTCTTCAGCAGGTCAGGTCTTTCAACTTTCAACCAAAACAAATGACTCCTTAAGAGCTACACTATGGCTTTCAGATAAATCAAGGTTTATAACTAATAATTTCAGGGGGGTTTTTCTTTAAGTTTTTCAATTATTTTTTCTCAAATAAGCAATTAAACTGCCTCTGCCAATATCCATGGGATTTCTTAGCCATGTTGTATTTCATGTAAGATTCACCAAAGAACTGTCTTGTCGTTCTCAAAGAAAATCAAAAGATTTATTAAGGCAACAGCCATTGTATTATTATTAAGGGAATAGGAATTGTTAAACAAATTCGTCTTTTTAAGAAAATGTGCTATTAATTACCCTCAGCTTTGGACTTTCTTTTTCCTTTACTTAGATGAAACCAGACTATTTAATAGAAAGTGATTAAAAGTAAGATAAAAGACAACATACTTCAATAATACTTTTCTTATTCAAAAATAAAAATTACCACAGGAAAAGAGAAGTGGAAAATAGTATTAGTCCCACTGAAACCATACTCAATACATGTCTGCTGAGCTAAGTCAGCCAAATTTTAGAAACCTAGCTGTCAAGAAGAGGCCAGACTGAGCCCTAAATATACTTAGATAAGGTAATTTCCCCTTCGCTAAATGTAACTATTCAAACATTCTTATCAGATCAGATCATAAAATGCTAGATCGTAAATGCTGTACCTCTTATATAGGAAATGAACAGAAAAACTGCATGCATAGAGCAAATACTAGTGGAACCGAATTATAATAATATTCAAAAACTCAGTCTTGGGTAAAAATTCGGTACAAATAAAACTGGGAATTTCCATGATCATTATTTTTGAATATGTTTTTATAAGGGGCTGAGGTTCTCCCTTTTAAAACTGCCATAAAAGCACTAAGAATAGCATCAAGATTTATATAATACATAAGGCTTACTTCAAGTTAACCATAAAGAGAAACAGCAAAATAATAGTGACAGTAAGAAGAACTCTTCATTGCATTAAGGAATGATATCAAGAAATTTAAATTGTGTAGAGAGAATTTTAATGAAAATAAAAATGTACTCACAATGAAGAATGAAGTAATAAGGCTGCTTTCCATTTCTAATCTGTTAACTTCCTACGATGTTTTATAGCACTCAAAGACTATAGTAACTCAAATCAGACAAGAGGTCTTCACGGCAGATGCAAACTGAGGGCAGTTATCCACCATGGCTTATGTGATGATGACTGAATGATGAAGACCCCCCCGCCCTTAGAATAATGTGCTACATTTGTTAGAATAGTGGTTAGTGTTTCACGTTGTTCAACTCTCTTTTTGTTTTTTCTGTTTGTTTGTTTGTTTGTTTGTTTGTTTTTCCACAAAATGGGTAAGTTCAAAGTCCCAGACAATTTGTTACCTGAGTGGTGCCATCTCTCGTACCCTTTAGGATGAAAAAAATGTGTACCTGCTGGTGCCCCCTGCCACTCTCAGATGGGTGGCAAAGGGTCTACTGAACGGGCACCAGATCAACAACAGAAATAAAATGTATGTGCAATGCTTCTTGATGCTTATTACCTGGTGAGATGGTTATGAAATGCAGACTGAGACTGAGTTACTCTAGGAGAAAGAAAAAAAAAAAAACCAGATCTAACCTAGCTCTTTAATTTCTTCCTCTTCATCCTTCAAGTACCAGAACTAGTGCCCTCCCCTTCAAGAAGCAAACTTCTTCCCCCAGTTTGGGTCAGGAACCCCTCCTTGGTTCTCCATAGTATTGTATGTTCCCCTCATGTAATCACAGCACTCACCGCTGTGTCTCCTTCAGTAGATGTGAGAGTTCCATGAGGACAAGAACTTTGGCTTTTTTTTTTTTCAATCATAATACTCAAAAGAACCTGTATTCATATTAGGGACGTAGGAAATGTTTACTGACCTGATAAAGAGACCAAGCTAAGAGACCATATTCTTCCCTCTTCTTTTATGAATGGAGAAATTACAGGCCTTGCATGTACTCATTTGTTCACTCACTGAGTTGCAATGATGGAGCAGACATTCTGCAAAATGCTAGAAATACTGCCATAAAGCAGCTGAAACATCACAGTGTGATTTGATAAATGTTACTAAAGATAAAAATGCTACAAGTCGACAAAGGTGGAGAGATATTGTACAGCCTATCAGAGAAGGCTTCCCATGAAGTAACACTGGAGCTGGGTTATGAAAAACGGGCAAACACACCAGAGAGGGAGACCGACTTCTAGAAAAAGGGCCATGAGAAAACATGGCATGTTTAAGAAATGAAAAGGAGAGGGACAGGACTGCGACTGAAGCCATAGCTGGCAAGAAAGGTGAAAGTACCTTATGCTATGCTAAGGAGTCTGGGCTTTATCTTCAGTGGAATGGAAACCAAGGCAGGTTTTTAAGCAAAGGGGTGACATGATTACATCTAGTTAAACAGAAGGTTCTGCTGTTATCATGAAAGAGAATGGAAACATTCAGTAAAGTTCGAGAAACTAGGGACAAGGAGGCCAGAGACTCAGGCTAGAAATACTGACCTAAGTAAATGATCCTTAGCTAAACCAAAACGGAGAGAAAATAAAATTAAACAAAATAAATATTTCCTTTCCTTGTGATGCTTCTATTCTATTTCCCTGGTAGAAGCTGTCAACACCTTGGGAAAATAAACATTCTTCTCCAGAGACTAATATTTAAATAACAACTTATTACAGTCTTATAGTCATAATAATTTAGTAAAAATAAGTAAATCATGTTCAAACTGAAGGACTTTCCGTACCTGAGACACTTTGCCTGTTGGAATCTGAGTCCCCATTGCTGGAGTTAGAATTGTTGGAGGAGTTGTTGTCAACCCCTCCCAGGAGGGGGCGCAAGTGGCTTACTGAGACTTGTTCAATGAATGACGTTCCATACTTGCGAAAATACCACCATTCAAATATCTAGAATAGAAAGACAGTAAGAGTGATTATGGTCCTTGTTACTGTTCATGATTTTTGTACACATGCCCAAGAAATATACTGCATTTACTAATTACATCCACCTTAAATACTTAATTTTTACTCCAAAAATTCTGCTTAATTTATTCTAAAAATTACAGAGTTTAATAAAATTAGAACACCAATTACATTTTAAATTCTCAAATTAGTTTCCTCCACTTGATGCTAGTTTTCAAAGAAAATCCATAACTACAATCATGGATAAAAGAACACTGTTAAGAACTGCTCAGTATCGTTTTCCTCCAAATTTACATACTATTCTAACAAAATCACCATGGCAGAAAGACAACTCCAGAAATGCCTACAAATAAGCAAGTTTTAGAAGTATGGCTTATGAAATATTCCAAGTCTTGGCACCTTACATTCTATTAAAGCCATACCTGCATAAAAATTTTAAGATAGCAAAATTTTACTTTTATTTTAAAAACAAGCATTTCCTTAGAGAAAAGCTGGTTTTACAGAAAGAATGGAAGGCATCCCATTTCTTGTATGGATAGTACTCAACTACTGAGAGACTTAGCAATGTCCCACCTGCTAAGAAGTGCTTTATAAACATAAGCATCTGTTGAACACCATTAAGGTTTCCTAGTTCACCAGCTTACCAATTATTATATACCATGCCTTGCAAAGGAGAAAAGAGGTAACTTTCATTAATAAAAGGAAAGAAGCAGTAACACTCATATGACTAGGCTGCAATCATGACTTCTAAGCACTGGGAAAACAAGCTACCTCCCCTAAGCCTACTTCCCTGGCCCCTTGGTCCCTCCAGGGAACACTTTCCCACTACTGTTCAAAGCTGCTCTCTCCCACATTCTTTCTTCTCTTCCTTGCCTTATTTGGGATTTGTTCCTTAAGCAGCCACAAATCATCACACAGAAGAAATTTAAGAATCAGCTATATCCCAGAGTCTCATAGGATTAACTATACCATATTTTTATAATATAATACAGAATGTGGTACTAACATAGAATTAATTACCTTTATGCTTACCTATTTTTTTAATGTATTTTTTAAAGATTTTATTTATTTATTTGACAGACAAAGATCACAAGTAGGCAGAGAAGCAGGCAGAGAGAGAGGAGGAAGCAGGCTCCCTGATGAGCAGAGAGCCCGATGCAGGCTCAATCCCAGGACCCTGGGATCATGATCTGAGTCAAAGGCAGAGGCTTTAACCCACTGAGCCACCCAGGTGCCCCTCTTTTTTTTTTTATTAACATATAATATATTATTTGTTTCACGGGTGCAGGTCTGTGACATACGCAGTCATACACAATTCACAGTGCTCACCATAGCACATACCCAACCCAATGCCCATCACCCAGGCAACCCCATCCCTCCGAACTCCCTCCCCTCCAGCAACTCTCAGTTTGTTTCTTGAGATTTGGTCTCTTATGATTTGTCTCCCTCTCTGTTTTTGTCGTGTTTCATTTTTTTCCTCTCTTCCCCTATGATCCCCTGCCTTGTTCCTCAAATTCCACATTATCAGTGAGATCATATGATAACTGTCTTTCTCTGATTGACTTATTTCGCTTAACATAATACCCTCTAGTTCCATCCATGTCACTGAAAATGGCAATATTTTGTTTTGTGGGTTTTTTTTTTTAAGATTTTATTTATTTGACAGACAGAGATTACAAGTAGGCAGAGAGGCGGGGTAGGGGGGAGCAGGCTCTCCACTGAGCAGAGAGCACAATGCGGGGCTTAATCCCAGGACCTTGAGATCATGACCTGAGCTGAAGGCAGAGGCTTTAACCCACTAAGCCACCCAGGCACCCCTGTTTTTTTGGTTTTTTGATGGCTTATGATTACGTATTTCATAAAAACAAGATTTTGTTACCTACTCTGGAATGGACTTTGGGCTATTACTTAAAAATCAATGTTTTCTCTTTTCCACTCTATCAAACAAACAAAACACCTTTTAAGACAAAAAGAACATCTATAAATGACTAAAAGGAGACATCAATCAAACCAAATGTTTCCAATTCTATGACAACTCTAATTTAATTCCAAAAAGTTACCCCTCTGACTATATAAATTTTTACATGTTAAGTCATTCCAGTAACTTCAGTGGGCAGACATGGAAGAGAATATGTATGAAAGCTAAGAAGGGACAGAACTAGTCTATAACATGTGGAATGCTAGGAATAAGAGATCTTGCTTGAAGGAACAAAGCTAAGAATGGTAAGTTGACAAACCATGAATCCAAGGAGTCTGTTACCTCAGGCAAGTTATTTCACCTATTTGAACAGCAGTTTCTGCAACTGTAAAGTAGAAATCATATTCATTCTTTTTCTTCAAGGGTCCTCCATTTTCACACCCATGTAAAACACCTAGTTTCAATTCCCATGTAAAATCCCCAGTTCAGTACCCATTGCATGTTTGGTTCTCAAAAGTAATAGCAAAGCTACCATTTATTATATTGATAATGTACATACCTTCCCTGCACGGGACACCTGACATACTGATGCCCTCTGCTGTCACTAGTCTATGATTCAGGCTAGAACAGCATCTTCTTGTCTGTTACTAAGTTGTCAGCTGAAAGCCCAAGAAATCATTGTGAAAAAGGGTACTGCTCATCATTCAGTTCTGACCACTCAACAAAGCCCTTAAGAGATCTGTGGCTTCGCCTTTATTAGAAGAGAAGGAAGGCTCCAAGCAACCCAAGAACACTGGGCACAGAACTGGCAATGGCTCTCAATCACTGTGGTGGAGAGCTTTTGTTACCCTAAGCTTTTGCTCTGCTTTCTATATATTATGCTGCTGGGCACCTGCCAGGACTTCATTCACTCAGTCACATGCAGGAAGTGCTCCACACCAGGCAAGAGCTGTGCTCCAGGGTTATATAAAATGCACATGTGGCCCCTGATACCACGAGTCCATGCCACAGACCACAACGCCTCTCACAGCTTCCTCCTGATATAGCCTATACCCATCACAACACACACACACACACGTGCACACACCTTGGGACTCCAGATTTCTCAGTTTCTGCAGAAGAAATCACACAATGTCAGTACTAAAAGGGACATTAAAGGACCATGCACAATCTCCATTTAAAGAATGAGGAATGACCAAAGTCACACAGCAAATTAAGTAGCTGCTCAGCCTAAAGTCCCAGATCTCCCCAGGGCTCTGCAACAAGACATCTTTTGGTAACTCTGTTGCATACTGAAACAAGAAAGATGTAGCCTATCATCTTCCTTTTCAAATCTTTATATCCTACTGCCTTTCATCGACACTACTGTCCCTTTGCCTTCTCAGCTATCAAAACCAATCCAGAAGTAGTCTATCAAGTGGGACTGGATAATTCATCCTAAATAATTCATATTAATGAGGTATTTGCATGATCATAGGAGACAGAGCTTCCATCCAGGATTTCTAAAGCAGGATTAACAGGTCTCAGTAAAGACCGGGTTATTCATGCAGCTCTTTGGAGGGCAAGGGGGAAGTCTTCTCAGGCCTTGTCTTTTTCACAGCAGCAGATGCCTTCTTACCTATCATGGTCTTTCTTTGTACTATACGAATGTCCCCAGTACCCTAGGGCAGAGACTCTAATACCTGTTGAAGGAACAACTTGCAAAAGAAAGTAGGGAAGGACTTGAAGCCTTCTTAAACCTCAAACTAAGTCTTCTAATTTGGGGTTAGCAAAATAATTCGCCCCTTATCCCGAAACGTGACAGGCTTGGGCCAGAACCTCACAGGATTTTTAAATAGCTGCACACATCCAAATGGGCAGATGGTGTTATTTAACACACACATATTTGGTGTCACTTTGAATTCTTCTCCCTGGTGCATAACCGACAATGTAAACAGCAAAGTTCTCATAAACAAATTTAGATTTTAAAATTAGTCCTTGGACATGCTAGTAGCTTAGTGGGCTTTACCTCAGTAGAATAAAACAGGTTTTAATCTGACAACCATAGAATTAAAATATAAATTTACTATCTCAAGTCTTAAATGCATAATCCCTCTAGAGCTTTTTTTTCCAACTCATGCTTCACGCCAAAGATTATACAGATCAAGTAAGATGAGAACTAAAAATCATCCATTTGATGTGGCATTTAGGAAATCAACACTTGCCCTCCCTCTAGCCGGGTTCAAAACTCACATACATTTCATGATAGCCAAGTTGTGTGACCTTGTTTGGGTCTCTTGATTCCCTGGGGCTCAATTATCTGATACACAAAATAATGTCACAGTAAGCCCTCAGTTAATGTTGGATGGATACACAGATGAATGATTACAAGACTGGATGGATGGATAGTTGGATAACTAAATGGATGGATGACAAGGGCTGGCCCAGTGCTTTAATGGAAGATAGTCTAAATCAACAGCAGGATCAATGAAAGTTCTTCTGTTCTTTTTATTTGTTGTTTTTAAAAAAAGATAGACTTATACAAATTTGTGGAAGGGTAAAGAAGCTAGTGAAAAGAGAGACATTAAAGATACAAAAGAGTACAAATGACCAAGAGGCATGATGCCAAGAGCCCAGAAAGCATACCCACCCCACCCTCAAAAGGTAACCTACCATTTCTTGTCCTGAGACAGGAAGAAAAGGAAGGATGAATGATGAATAGAGGGCAACATTCTATTTTGGAAAATAGGGTGTGGTATGAGCTGTTACACCAGTAAGAAGGCAACAAAGGGACAAAGCGGGTGACACTAATCTCAGTGGAGACAACGGTAAGGCTTGTCTTCTGAGAATAAGGAAAGTAGGGATGGAATTGCAAATGTGAGAGTCGAAGTAGTAATTTGGATCTACATCTTGCAGGACAGAAGGACCAAAAACTATACTCGAGACCCATATCATATTTAAAATTTGTCAAGTACCCCATTAGCAATGCTTTGTGACCCCTTCCATACTATTTGGCAGAAATAGAGAGAATGACCAAAAAGCACTGGGATTAGGGGTAGAGATCCAGGTTTGGAGCTGACCTAAAGTACAACTCTTCCACAGGGAAGGAACAAAAATCTGGCAAAGGGATAAACAAACAAGACCCTTCCACCTACCCTGCAAACCTAAAAGCTGAGTCTTTACTGAAGATGGCTAGATTCTTCCTTAGCCAATAAGCCCTCTTCTTCCTGAACTGCATGTTCCATATATAAAACACTTCTTATGAATCAGGGACTTCCCTATACCCTATACTTAAAAATGCTTCAAGATCCCATACAGCAGCACCTTAGTAATTCCATACCAATTCCATTAAACCCACAAGAAATACAAGGAAGTCTCAGCCTGAAATTGGCTAAGTGCTTCTTAACAATTAAGTAGGTAATAATATCACAGGAGCATAGATACAGTGATGTTGGAGATTAAAAAGGGAAACATGAAACTTTCACGCAGTCTGCTCCCAAATAGAAAAACTGCAAAATTGACACCTGTTCTAAGTCTTTAGAAATATATCTGGTAGTAAACAGTTTTTTGGCAAAAGGGGGTCTTCTGTGCTTAAATGAGATATCAAGGCAGTGGCATGGACTACATAATATTCATAATCTTTTTAGTTTCTTGTTAGAATTCCCAAATATATCCTTGTCTCTGCACCTAGTGACGCTTCCAGAGTCTGCCCCCACCCCGAACCCAACTCCACGTGACAGACTGTCTTTCCCTTCTGGTTCCTGTTATGTTTTGTTTAGGAATACTGGCGTGCTATAGAAGGGGTCTTAGCTTCCCACTTCCTTGGTCTCAATCAGTCCCTCCTCGGTTGTGTGCCCCTAAACAATGGAGGGGGGCTGTGTGAAGAACTGGTATTCATGCCTTTCACTCGTTTTCCTGGCCACCTATCACCCAAGTTTTAAGAAAAGAGAGAAGATAGAAAAGTGAAGGTCAAGGTCAACTTCAAGGTCAATAGTTAATGATCCATCTCCACCTCCATGTCTGTATGTTCACAGGATGAGATTTACCACTGTAGCGTTAATGAGTATGACCTGGAGAGGAGGGTCACCCTCCCAGGGGAAGATCAGGAATCGTACTGACATGGGGAGAAGCCATCCTGCACTGTGGGCCTTGGGCCCTGCCAGCTCATGCCGTGAAGCCACTATCCTCGTGGTCCCTCTCCTGGAGATTTAGATTCAGATTCAGTTGGTCTGGAGTGGTGGTTGGATCCATCGCTTTAAACAAGCTCCCCAGATCATTCTGACACAATCAGTTCATTCATTCACTCACTGGATCTCTGTGCTTTCAACAAATATTTTATGAAAGTCTACCCAGGCATTATATTATTGTATACAAAAAACAGATATGGTCCCAGTCTCCATGAAGCTTCCATTACACAGAGGACAAAGGCCATAAATGATGACACAAATAAAACATAATTATAAATTGTGCTAAGTATCCACGGTCAATTAGATAAAGAAAAAAATGTCTCCTCCAGGGAAGGGTGTAGTGCCCATCCTTCTCTCTCTTTTCTCTTTTTTCTTTTTCTTTTCTTTTTCCTTCTTTCCTTCTACCCCCTTTCTTACCTCCCTGACCAATTTCTGTGGATCTATTAAAATAAAAATGTCAACTGTTAGATACTACTGCTACCCACTTCCTTGATCAACACCATTATGAGAGGCAGAATGATACTATGCCAAGGCAGCAGAAATTTAACTTCCAGTCCTCACTCCACCCTTACCTACTAGGGTAACCTGAGCAAGTCACAAGCTTTCTGGATGCCTAATCTTTAAGTCTTTACTGGTTTAAACTGGATGGCTTCTGAGGGTTCTTTTCCCCAGCCCTGCAAGTACATGATTTTCAAACATCTCAAATTGTGCTCAAATCTAAACTGATAAAGCCAAAGTGCAGTTTTGTCCCTTTATCTGCTATGCTCACACTCACCTTCTTCACTTCTGCATGTCTAATCATTCATCTGATCCACTCAAATACTCCTGTCTACAGTCAGAGCCTGACAGACACATGTCTACTCTCTGGCCTGGCACTTTGCTTGGTCTCCTGTGGAAAATCACTAATTTTTATGGTGACCCCAAGAAGCTGTAATCTGATAAAGTTGAATGAGCCTCAGTTTACTCTAATCATCTGCAGGCTCCCCTACCATGTGATCCCCACAGCATCTCTCCTTCTTTATTCTATAGATAAGAGATAACTTGTTTCATAAATCAACACATTCTGACATTTATATGGAGCTTCCCACACCCTAAGAGCCCTTCCAGTCAAGTTTCCCTAAGTCTTTTTTGACTCGTACCTCCAGAATCACCATCATTAGGGTGATCCACACATCTGTCAATTAAAGTGCTATCTCAAGTGCAAGTCAAGTTCTTTAGAGGGATAGGGAAAAGTTGAAAGGATCCCTAACAATCTTCCAGTCCTACTTCCTTACTTTTGAACAGGAAGGGATGGAGGACATCAAAGAGATCCATATTCAATTTTACCATTTCTCTACTATATAACTTTGGTCAAATTATTTAATGCTTGTGTCTGTTTATACTCAGCAGCATAAAGCCACTGCTGTATCTACCACTTAGAATTTTAAAGAGAATTAAATGAAGTAATATATGAGAAGTACTTAATATCTGGCATAGAGTAGGGCCTCAATAAATGGACCTTTTGATACAACTTATTCCTAATTTCATCTCTTCTACACTTTGCCAAAAACATAATTTTTTACATGTAATCTATGAGCTAAGTCTTTTATTTACTATTCTAATTTCCTCCCTCTTTAGTTCTTGATTCTCACTTTTTAAAATTATGCCTTAGATGCCTCTTTTTATATCTGTTTAATATATGTGTAAAATGTAGGTGTAGAAGCATGTCTACATCCATGATAATGAAGAATCTATGTATAAATGTCCATATAAGATACAGCATTTTCTCCGTTCTACCAACATTTCGAAAAAATTAAGGGGAGCATTTTCTCCACATAACCACCTTACCACTCTCAAAAATAAAAAGAAAACCCAGAAATCTTCTCCATTGAAATGAACATTATTCTGAGAGGCTACTTTAAACAGACTGGGCATGTCCTTGCTAAAGCAACTAAAAGACTAAATTGGTTGGTTCGGACTGTGAGGACAGGTGCAGTTCCTGTGGCTGGAACTGGACTGAGATCGGTAGCCTTGTGCCAAGAGGCCAAGAGGGCAGGGGGCCTCTTGGAGTTGAGCAAGGGAGAGAGCTGGCTGGATGAGTATATGGGCACAAGACCAAAAGGGAAGAGTGAAAGGTAGGTGGTGTAACCAAACTCTTTGCTGGCTTTCAACCTGCAAAATTAAGAAGAAGCAGTGATGTCTAGTAAAATACACATCAATTAATACTTATCTCTTTTTAAACACATTAGTGTAAAAGACAGTAGCATTTGCCAAATACATTTTACTTGTATGTATATTTGTTCAGTTAGATGACTTTTTCAGGGTGTTTTTATTTACCCCTCTTCTCTTAAGACAACACACTGCATGACAATTTCCATCTCCAGCATAGGAATCCTGAGGTCCCCAAACAACCACTTCCCCAGAGGCATCCCTGTACTTTCAGTGTTCACTGCTCGGCTCTCCGTCCATCACTCAGGGGAGAGTAGTTAGGTAATTGTCTCTCAGTGCCAGCAAACAAACCACTAAGGACCTGAACCTTTACCCCAGTGCTGCCTCTCATGAATGCACTTGGCAGAAAAGAACAGTGGCTGAATAGAAACCTCAACCCTGGGTACATTTCAAGGGCTACCAAAGCTAAGTCCCCAAAGGCAGGACAACACCAATGCCCATAATCTCTCAAGCAGGAGGCTAAAGCTATCTAGAACTATTCCTGCATCGTAGCGATTTTGCCCTAAGTATGGACCACGCATTTTTGAGCAAGGCCTTCCAAAATCTTCAAACATCATGGGTTTTCCGAAGGTCAAAGTTTCACATCAAGCACAGCTAGTGCCTCCTGAGAAGGCTGCAGGACAGATGCCACCTGAGACGCTCCGCACACTGCCTGTCTGGTTTCAGCAGCTGCCCCCTCCCCCCGAACACAGGAGAGGCGGTCCGGCGGAGGGGGTCGCGCTCTGCTGAAATCCCTTCATTTGGAGAACAAGAAAAGTAGGCAGGTGGGATTTCACCTCCCTGAATTGGAAGGTAAAAGGATTGCTGGGTCTAGCTTACCAGAGAAAAAGGAAATCACCCACATTCTGGCAATTTATAGCCTAGCGAACCCACACCAAGATAAAATCCAGACCTGCCATTTGTCCAGCAAGCTAGGAAAATAGCTGAGAACTTAACCAGAAGGTGATGAAATGAGTGACAGCCTGCCTGGGATGAACTCCTGCTTTTCACTATTTGCCCCAGAAGTGACCCAAGGCCCGTTACTCACTTGCCTATGCTACCTATTCAGCCTATCCATTAGTAAAATGGAAACAAGGCTGGCAATTACCTCCTCCTACTGTTGAGTAAATGAATTAGCATGTAAAGTGCTTAGATCAGTGCCTGGCACACAGTAGGCACCATCTAAGTGGGTAAACCGTTCTTAAGTAAACACCCTTGAGGGAGGAATACACAAACAAAAAGCTATTTTCTGCATCAGAGTGAATTACTAATTTTTAGCATGAAATTGTTATTCAGATTGCACCTAAAAGTTCACTTTCTTTGGTTTATTTAATCAAAAAATATTTCAAAGCTATTTTAGGAAGAAAATACTAAAATGTTACTTTAAATGAAAATAACTAATAGTTGAAGACTTGAAATACCCTCTCCTCTCTCCCCAAAAATATACATGCTAAAAGGCTGCCATGTTTTCAGCACATCCTCATTAATCATTTATCAAGCATTTGAAATCATTTTCTAAGTTTGAAGTTTTTCAGTCCATCAAAGAATATCAAGGTGGGAACCTGAGGACATGGGTTCTAGGCCTGACTTTGCCACAAACTAACATGCGCTTAAGCAAATCACCTTAGAGCTTTGTGAACAACTCTTTCTAGTATCCCTATTTTTCACATGTCCCCACAGAACAGAGAACACTTAGAGACAATGATGGGTATGCAGATCTGCATATAAGAGGCAATAAGGTACAAATTACTATACACACCTTATTTCAACCGATATCAAGGAGAAGTTTTAATATGCTTCCCTTCACCTTGGCTTGGTCTCTGTGCAGTATTGGGCTTTCTATGCAGATTTCCATTTATAAAACATCTTGGAGTGGTTTTTACTCATGTTCTTCACATGTCCGTCCCAGTAATATCAACTTCAAACATTTCCTCCCTTGGGTACAGCAACCCAGGTGATACAGCAGAGCAAGATTAACCTGAATATGCTTTGACCACAAAAAGAAATGCTCCCAAACTACCACCATTCCTTTAAGCTATTTACAGGTTTCTGCCCTGCATACATTGCTCTACCCTACGAGCTCAAGCCTCTGAAACCCTCCACTGCTCTAGGTTCGTATATGTATTTGTTCCATTTATATGCCCTTCTCCCCTAAAACTTGTGTTTTTCTAGTGCTCTTAACATCAACTCTGTCGTATCTTTTTTATTCTTATCTCTACAAAAATTAGTAATTAGTAATCACAGCATTATGTGTAGGCAAAAAAAAAAAATTAAAACTTTCTCCTTAAAGGTCATTTAATTATACTAGCGTGATTACAGTGAATTAGATGGTACCCGTGTAAGGTCACTTAAATTAAAAAAAACAAACACCTACTTCAGGTGTTATACTTTATCACACTTATAATTATTTAGAGCATAAACTAATGGAGCCATAGAGATGATTATTGTTGCTTTTGCCTAGTTGGAATTTTTGAAAGCAAGGAATAGGGAAATGGGGGTGCCTGGGTGACTCAGTTGGTTAAGCGTCTGCCTTCAGCTCAGGTCATGATCTCAGGGTCCTAGGATTGAGCCCCACGTCAAGCTCCCTGCTCAGTCGGGAGCCTGCTTCTCCCTCTCCTTCTGCCATTCCCTCTGCATGTGCTCTCCCTCTGTCAAAGAAATAGGGAAATGTAAATTTCGGAGGAAAAGAAGATAAAGGGAAGAAAAGCTTATAATGGCCAGGTCCACCTCAATACATTTAAAGAAACTGAGCTAACCACAATGAGATACCACTGCAAACCAATCAGAATGGGTAAAATCAACAACTCAGTAAACAACAAATGTTGGCCAAGGACGCAATAAAAAGGGAGCCCCCTTACACTGTTGGTGGGAATGCAAACTGGTGCGGCCATGCTGGAGAAAAGTATGGGGGTTCCTCAAAAAGTTAAAAATAGAACAACCTACGACCCAACAATTGCACTACTAGGTACTTACCCAAAGATACAAATACAGATATTCGAAGGGGCGCGTGTGTGGAGGCCAAGAAAAATTAAGGCCATCCCACCTCAGGTTTAGCCTTAGCATAACTACAGCCATCTTGGCTCCGACATCCATCTCAGACCCCTGTGCCCAATGGCTGAACTTTCCCCTACTTTACTTTAGTTCTAAGGACCCCCACCCTGCTTTAGTAACAGGAAGCCCCACCCTGCTTTAGTTCCAGAGACCCCCACCCTGCTTTAATAACAGGAACACATAAATACCCCTGCCTTAACTAAGCTCGGGGGTCCAAGTCCCTACTCCGCTGTGTCGGGTATACTTGGGCCCAAGCTTAAGCTTGTCGAATAAACCCTCGTGTGATTGCATCAGTTTTGGTTCCTTGGTGGTCTCTCAGACACGAAAACTCGGGCAAAACAGCATGCACCCCAGTGTTTATAGCAGCACTATCCACAATAGCCAAACTATGGAAAGAGACCAGATGTCTATCAGTGGACAAATGGATAAAGAAGATATGGTATGTATCTACAACAGAATATTACTCACCCATCAAAAAGAATGAAACCTTACTATTTTCTATGGCGCAGATGGAACTACGCTAAGCAAAATAAGTCAGTCAGAGAAAGACGAATACCCCATGATTTCACTCATGTGGAATTTAAGAAACAAAACTGATGAACACAGGGGAAGGAAGGAAAAATAAGACAAAAACAGAGAAAGAGGCAAACCGTAAGAGACTCTTAACTATACAGAACAAACTAAGGGTTGCTGGAAGGGAGGGGAGAGGATGGGGTAATTGGGTGATGAGCATTAAGGAGGGCACTTGATTTAATGAGCACTGGGTATTATGTGCAACTGCTGAATCACTAAATTCTACCCCTGAAACTGACAATACACTGTTTGTTAACTAACTTGAATGTAAATAAAATCTAATAAATAAATAAATAAATAAAAATAAAGAAACTGGGCTGTATTTCTACTGATCTTGATTACGGTCAATAATCCATTTTAAAAAGAATGATGAAAAGCATTTTTAGCTGAACTGGTTCACATGTATTTTACAGTATCTCAGACACTAGAATTTGACACAGAATTGTCTTCCTTTATCTTCCATTTTCTTCATATTTTGTTTTTCCCCTTCAACAAAAGTAATATAAGACTATCTAAATTTTTAAAAAATATTTTAGATATATGCAACCTGGGCAATGGAAGTCCTCTATTGTCCAACCACCCAACATACACACACATGCAAGATGAATCACCATAAGCTACTGGTATATATTCTTCCAGAATTATTTCCTGTACATATACTAACATGTTAGTAATCAGCATGCTTTCAGATAGGAAGGATTCTACCACTTACCAAAATGAGCCCTGATATTAGTGAGGAAGTGCCTGTCAGGGCCACGTAGAACTTCGGTGTTAATGTGTTCAAAAACATGCTCACTGAAAAAAAGAGAGAAGGAGAAGAATAAGGAACATATAAGTATGTCAATAAAACAGAGTGTTCCATTTTTCTGTCTGGTGAAATCATTTGTTTCAGATGACAAAAGTTCTTAGAACCCTAACAAAATCCCATTAAAATGGCTCAGCATCACAAAGGCTCAGAATGCTAGGTGTCAAGGGCTATGTCCTGAAAGAAAATAGCCACATAAAAGAAAAAAGCAGCTTTTTAGTTTCTGCCTCCCAAAACTATTGCCGTGAATGGTCTTCATGGATTCATAACCACTGAGGATTCTAACCAAAGCTGGTTACTAAACTGTCAGTCAAAAAGAGAAGATCTTATATATTTTGTGAGACCCACACATTAGAGTTCTTGATGACCCAACAAGGAATACTTCAACTTTAGAACAAATAGAAAATAAGTACAGCTGATCCTTGAATGTGTGGGTATTCGAGGCACCAAACCTCCACAGAGTAAAAAATCTGCCCATAACTTTTGACATCACCCAAAACTTCACTAACAGTCTACTATCACCCGAAGACTTACCAGTAACATAAAGTCAATTAACACATATTTTGCATGTTATTTGCATTATATACTGTAGTATTACAATAAAGTAAGTGAGAGAAAAGAAAATGTTAATAAAACCATAAGGAAAAGAAAATACATTTCCAGTGCTATACAGTATTTATTGGGAAAAAATCTATGTGTAAATGGACCCAGTTGTTTAAGGGTGTATTTTTGGCAGTTATTAAAGATTTTAATACCATCATTACTTCTAAGAAGGAAGGACAAATTGACAAAGTTAGCATGCATTAGTAAAAGTTTTTTCACGTTACTTAAAAGACTGTTAGATTGCTCATCAAAACAAATGGAGTCAATGAAAAAAAGATTAAAAATAAACCACTAAAAACGAATGTTCAGTCAAGAATCTTTCTGACCAATTTTTGTCCCTCTGTTCATATCTACTATACAGTTGATCTGGCTATCCATTAAGTAAGGTTCACTTCCATATTTTATAAGTATATTTTAAGTCATTATCATTTGTACCTAAATATTACATGAAATTTTGATTATTACCAAAACAACAAGTGACCTAAAGAGCTATTTGCATGCATATTCACATTTCTTTACTGAGTCTGTTTGAGGAAGGGTATCACATTGGTCTGGTTTTAGAATGAAGGATGTTAGAAGTGGGGCTTTGATATCATTAGGGGAAAATGCTTTGCCATTTGTCCTGAGCTCGGCCCAGAAAGCCAAGTCACCAAAAGGACCATAGATCCCATGTTCACTCATTCAACAAATACCTTTCTCTGTTTATGAAAGAGACCATGGACAAGCAGTGAAGCATGAATCAGACACAGTTCCCACCATCTAGAAGGCCACAGTCTAGCTGGGAAATGAATAAGTAAACAAGCAATTACCATAAAGTTTGATAAGTGAACAGACAGGTCCTGAGCACAGGATGTTATAAAAACATATAAAAGGTGTTGAACACTACATCTGAAACTACTGATATACTATAGGTTGGCTAACTGAATTTAAAACAAAACACACACACACACACACACACACACACACACACACACACACACACACAGGGATGCACCTCAGGTCGAAGGCTGGAAAAGATGTCCAGGAGAATAAGTAGGAATTAACTAAACCAGCGCAGGGAGGAGGCGGGACAGACAGAAGGGTAAGGTTAGCAGAATAAGAGGGCTGCTTCGAGATGCTGAGAAAAGATCACGGCCTTTCCTAACAGTTGTAGAGGCTGAGGAGGGAAGCAGCTTGAGCCATGGGCGCTTTGCAGAGATGCTGATGTGGAAGGACGCATGGATTCCATCCTTCCTGCTACTGGCCCGCCCTCCCCTCACCCACTCTGAACTGAGTTTGTTTGACTTGTGGGCTATCACTTGTAATCTCAAGAGTCTGAACTAACATAATGTGCTCAGTGGATAGTCACAATTTGACTATGAGGACTTCTCGGGAGACAGAGAAAGGCACAGAAGGCACAGTCTAGAACTGCAGAGGGACAGCTGAGTTAAGGTTGGGTTTGCTTGGCCATTAAAATCCCAAAGATGTGCTGATTTGTCATTTCCCAAGCAAGTTAGTGGGAAAAGGAAGATATTTTTTAAAGGAAAAAATGAAACACACAAACCTAGAGCTTGTAACTGCCAGTCTGATTCTGAAGTGCCTAAATTCTCAAAATTCCCATCCTCACACTATAAGTGACCCCACACTCCCCATTATTTTTTTAAAAAGTCACCAAAATAGAGTATTTGATTTATTTTATAGTTATGAACTCTCATTTCTGTATCATATACTTTTCAGTAGGTTTCTTGGGACAAAGTGAGTATAAAATTCTATGAAATCCACTTCTAAAAGAAAGAAGGAAAGATGTGCCTCAATTAGAAAAGTGACGTAGGAGCCCTGCTGTAACTCCCCAGCATCAAAAGCACAGACCAATGGAGTGGAAAGAGCTCCTGAAAATCATTAACTCAAGAATTAATTGATCAATGAAAAAGAAAATTATGTGAGTTATCTAGAGAGATAATACTATACAGTGTTCCCATTTGGTTTCACTTACTTAAGATTATATAGCAGCGGTAATTAATAATTAAAAGATACTTCTCGGGGCACCTGGGTGGCTCAGTGGGTTAAAGCCTCTGCCTTCGGCTCAGGTCAAGATCCCAGGGTCCTGGGATCGAGTCCCGCATCGGGCTCCCTGCTCAGCAGAGAGCCTGCTTCTCCCCCTCCCACTCTCCCTGCTTGTGTTCCCTCTCTCGCTGTGTCTGTCAAATAAATAAATTTAAAAATAAATAAATAAATAAATAAATAAAAGATACTTCTCTGTTATATCCCGTTGTAGAAAGCTACTAGAGTTGAGAGATCATGGAAGTCATTAAAAGAAACAGAGACACACATATAGAATGAGAGTAGCACAAACAGAAACATTTCAGAGAGTGGGAGGGGCGCCTTTAATAATCTATTAACCTTATGGCCTTTCTGAATATCCTGGCTGAAATCACTAAGATGTGGCTTTTGGCAATTCTGGGCATAAGAAAACACTTAATACTTGCCATTTCCATCTATCTATGTACTTAAAGTTAATAACAAAGCACTTTCACATATTAGAGAGTTTAATTCTCACTTCAGCTCCATGAGGTCAACATTATTATTCATGTATTTCACAGCTGGAGGCAGGCAAAGACCTGAACGCCAGCAGGCCTGCCCCAACGTTCAGGCTCACGGCATCACAGGATGCGTGCAGATATTGCTGACAAGCAAGGAAAAACAAAATAGCAAAAGGAAAGCCTTTCATTTCAAAGGGAGAAGAACTCTAAATAAATCACACCAAAAGATTGGATGTTTTTAATGCTGTACTTATTTTTACCTCTGAGCTTTAAAGATAAGTTCCCTGTGATCTTATCATTGGTGTGGGCAGCCCCAGAGGGGAAAAGCAGGTAGGCACCGAGAAAGAAGGGAGAATCCAATGGAAGATTCCCTCATTAAATTAGGAGGATTGCACGCTGCAGACCAGAATGCCTTAAAAACAAGGAATACCTGGCCTTGTTTCATCAGCAATGAGGGCCACTAGCAATTATTTGTTAAAACATATAAGGGTCTGATAAAGTACCTAAAAACTGCCACAGAAAACTGTGGGGTATATGCTTTGAAACATAAAATGGATTTTTCCTGCTATAGACATATTCGACTGTTTCCTCCATACCTGCTGGGTTAGCAAAATAAATTCAAAAACTAACAAAGACTAATCCAGCTTTGTGAGGAACAGATTCATAAAATTTCAATAATGTCCTATCAACCTAGATACAAAGATTGATACATCAGAAGACTTTTCACCTGATCTAGCAGGGCACTCCTAACAAGTCACTGCTCCAAGAATACTGCCGTAGTTGGTCAAGGGCAGCCTTGGGGACTGAATCATGGAGCCTTCTGATGATGCCCAACTCTAACTTAGTACAGTCTCCTCATTTAATAAAGCATGGCTCTGAGAAGAAAATAGGTAGGAGGGATGGATACACGGACTGAAAATTAAATGACCTAGGGGTGCCTGGCTGGCTCAGTCAGTAGAGCATGTGACCCTTGATCTCAGGGTTGAGTTCAAGCACTATGTTGGGAGTAGAGATTACTTAATTTTAAAAAACAAACAAACAAACAAACAAAAAACCCTTTCTTAAAGAAAATTAAATGACCTCTTTAGATCACAGAAGAGAGGAGGTAACAGGTCAGCTATGGAAGTGAAGGATCACTCCTATGAGCAGGGATTACTCAGGAATCATGTGGAATGGCCCTGTGAGGCTGTGTCTGTGAGAAGCCAGCCACATTTCTGTCTCTCAACACAATAACAGCCTTCTTTCATGTTCTTTAGAGCACTAGCAATCCCCAAACCACACTCCTGGAAAAGACCTCTGTGGTGAACACATAACCCTGTGTTTGTCTCCTCAGACATATTCTACCTCACAGAGAGAAGCCCTGGAATGGAAAGGCTAAGGCAGCATCAAAGACTTGGAGGTACTGGCTAGAGAGAACGGAATAAGCAGTGTGGTAAATTCTATAACACCAAAAATTATTGTCCTGTGTTCCTTTTAATGCCTTTCTAAAATATGGCATGTGAAATAGAAAATCTTTAAAAAGTTACAAAATAACAATCATTAACCATTGAATATGTTAGAAATAAAGTCCCTAGGGAGAAAAGTTGAAGAAACTAAGTTTATTTAGGCTGAGCAAAGAAAAAACTGAAGAGATTTTAGTTAAAAGCAATACCTCTGAGAGAGAAAGACAGGGTTAGGAGCCTTGGTCTGTAACTTGTGACATCAGCTGTGATGTGTAGGGCCCAGTAAAGCCTCACACCTTCTCAGGGCTGCTGTGAGGCTCAGAGGAAATGCGCATTCCCTCAAAACTTCAGCACAGGCTCCCTGGGGACTGACCCCAGCTGGAAGCTGGGAAGCACTGGTCCTGCCTGCCCCCCACCCCCGAAAGGCTCATAATCCAATGGGTGAGAGAGGCAAGGAAATGGGTAAGCAAGTATCGAAGAGCACACATCAGGGAATTATAAAAGCACAAGGAACCCAAAGGGATTAGGACATCAAGAAAAATTTCTGCCAAGAAATAGCATCCTGTCTGAGACTTGGAAGATGAATCATGAGTTATACAGATGTGGCCTGCAGCTGCAGGGGTGAAGGGACCGTGAGAGGTAGAGCTGTAGAACATTCCACACGAGTACTGCAGCTCAGGGGTCTGAAGGTGCGAGCCCACAGAAGGAAAGGGAATTGCGACACAGGTGCCACAGACTTACATGTGGGTGTTGAGGCACTGGTGGGGAATCAGTACTAAAGACATGAAGCTACTTTCCAAAAGTGCCTGAAGTACAAATACGTGGAATACTGACAAATAGCGAATGGCTATTCTCAGAGGAGACAAATTAGAATGGGTCCAAACTTTATTTCTAAAACTTAAGGGTATTCACTGCTGTTTGGTCTCCAAGATCATCTACAGAACACTTCTCACTAACAACCACATGCAAGGTGTAGATGTACACTGCAGCCTAAATGAAAAAGTACTTAAGGACTAGGGGACTCTGGTTTGCTTACTTTTCTTATAAATAAGCTAACATTTATCTCAACACAGGCCCAAATTTGTACTTTGGAGGCTGTTTCACTGCCCATTAAATAAGAATAAAATCCATTTTGTTGCAGGGTTGCTGTGAGGACTAAATGCACTAGTGTAGATAAGGTGCCTAACAGAGCAAACCTCAGCAAATAATGTGCATTATCGTTGTCATTATTTATGTTCACATTACTCTTCCTTTTTATTTATTAGAGAGAGAGAGAGAGAGAAATGAGTGGGGGGAGGAGCAGAGGGAGAAGCAGACTCCCCACCGAGCATGGTGCCCGATGTGGGACCCGATCCCAGGACACTGAGATCATGACTGGAACCAAAGGCAGACGCTTAACAACTGAGCCACCCAGGCGCGCTATGTTACTCTTCCTTTTGTGATATTACACTTCATGCTGGTCCAGTTGTTAAAAAAAACAGAAGAAACTCAGCTGACTGTTAATATCAACAGAAGTGTAGGAGCAGTACACCAGCCTTTACTGAGCACCAGCTTCTGTATGCCAACCACTGTGGTACAGACCACAGCCCAAGAACTAAATCACTTAAATGGAAGCACCAGGTAGTGAAAGGGTCCTTTTAACTGAATTCTAGTTGCTAGAGGTGGTAATGAAGTAGAAGGTGAGTTTGAAAATAGCCATTTTAGAAAGCAAAGAAATTACTGAATCCCTTTACTCAGCCATGTGATCCTAAATCTCTGATCTCTGCCTTACTAGATGCTGTGGGAACAGTCAATTCAGCCACAGGCCACAAGGAAACCTGCAATCCCGTTCCTTAGCTTTCTTCAAGTCCCCATGTAGCTTAGGGCATAAGCTGTATTAAAGCCTAAACTATAACCTAAGCATGATGGTTTACAACGATTTTAAATACAAAGAACAAATAATGAAGGCTACAGTACCTTCCAAGCCCTGAGACAGCAATATCAAGATGGACTAGAAAATTGTCCATTTCATGCAAAGCAACATTTCTAATTTAATTACAGGAAGTACACAGAGTCCCATGTCTACATAAAGTACATTAAGACACATGCTAGGGACGCCTGGGTGGCTCAGTTGGTTGGACGACTGCCTTCAGCTCAGGTCGTGATCCCGGGGTCCCGGGATTGAGTCCCGCATCGGGCTCCCGGCTCCGCGGGGAGTCTGCTTCTCTCTCTGACCTTCTCCTCGCTCATGATCTCTCTCACTGTCTCTCTCTCAAATAAATAAATAGAATCTTTAAAAGAAAAAAGAAAAAAAAAAAAGACACATGCTAGTCTTGTAGGAACTTTCTATCAAACTGTTTTCTCAGACCTCCAAAGTGGGCTCGGGAACATACAGGAATAGTTTAATCCATCACTTGCATTTTTCTATGTGAGAATAGGGAATATTCTCTTCTTTCATTTCATTGTTCTTCCAACCCTGCTAGACTCTCTTTTCCCTCCCATCAGATTCAAAAAAGTAGAGTTGCAACTTCACTTCTCTTCCTCATTTACCAAGGGACAAAAAAATGAAAAATGTAAGCTTTAATATTTTATCTTATACATATGCTAATTTTGAACAGATTTCTAGATGGCACAGCTTTTAAAATGAAAAAAAACTTGCCCTTTTCTCACAATGACACTGTAATGGATAAACTCTAAAGCGACCCACAATGATCCCTACCTCCTGGTGTTACATCTTTATGTAACTCACTCCCCCTGGATGTGGGTGGGACACGCGACTTGCTTCTAGCAAACAGATATGTAAGATACTCTCTCAGTAGCGGACATGCTGGAGATAGTCCTTGTAGTGTAATGAAGAGAGTGACCATGTCGAGAGGACTATGTGGCAATGGACCATAAGCAGCCTCAAGGGCCTACGCCAGCGGCCAATATGAAACTGAAGCCCTCAGTTTGAAAATGGTTTCTGCCAACAGTCTGCGTTAACTTGGAAGCAGATTCTTCCTCGGTTGAGCTTTCAGGTAAGATCGCAGCCTACTCAACACCTTGGTTATGGCTTTGTAAGACCCAGAGCAAACGTCCCAGCTAAGCTGTGCCTGTAATTCCTGTCCCACGGAAAATGTGAAATAATAAATATGTGTTGTTTTAAGCTGCTATATTTGTGGTAATTTGTTATGCAGCAATATAAAATTGGTGCAATCATGTATAATTCATGGAAGTGAAAATCAGAATGGATATCTGATAACTGTGGCTAACTGCAGTATGCCCAGAGTGTTAAGATACGCCAATTTTATCTACCCCAGAGCTTCTTTTCCCTCTGTTCATAAATAAACGCAACTTCAACCTCTGTTGTCATGGCGACATGTCATTCCACATGCTCATCCGTAATTATCTTTGTAAATCAACTAATATTAAAATAGAAGCTCAGAGTAATGTTTTAATAATGAAATCAAGCATCTCCATTTTGCTCCAGTAAATGGACTTTCTTTTTTCAGGCACATATTAAAAATCCAACATTTGCATGTTCCCAAAAAATCAGTTTTACATCTAGGCACAACATCAGTTCAAGAGAAGATTAAAAACACACCATAAGCCTTTTTTCTCATTTGTTGCTTTTGCTTCTCCTCTCCTTGCCCTTCACCCCAGTCTCCTTGGGCTCTGATAGCATCTCAAGTTTTTATTCATTACAATTCCCTTGATAAATCCTGTGGAATTTACCCTGGTGAGGAAGACATGGATGTATAATTTTTGACCCATTCCAATGGCAAGAAATCCTCATAAATCATTCTGTCTACTCTTCTCTCTACCCTTGACGTTGCCTTGGCAACTTTACAGGTATACTATTTCTGCTTTACTGGGCATCTGGTTCCACTGAGGAGTAGAGCAAGCACATTCCTTCTTTCTTTTCTCAGCTGTGATCTGGGAAACTATATCAGAGTGTTCATTCTTCATGGCTTCTTGTCCCTTGCTTCTGTCAAGCCCTGAAGAAATGTCCAAAGCCAGGTCATATACAAACTTCAGGAACCCTCAAGGGCAAGTGAGGCAAGATTTCAGATTATCCGTTCACTTTTATTTACAAATAGGCTAATAATAAGGAACTCTACCCTGACCAAGAACAGGAAAGTGGCTTGTATAAGTCTTACAATTTTAGCCATTTAAAATACGTTTCAGGTGCCTGGGTGGCTCAGTGGGTTAAGCCTCTGCCTTCGGCTCAGGTCGTGATCTCAGGGTCCTGGGACTGAGTCCCACATCGGACTCTCTGCTCAGCAGGGAGCCTGCTTCCCCCTCTCTCTCTGCCTGCCTCTCTGCCTTCTTGTGATCTCTCTCTGTCTGTCAAATAAATAAATAAATAAAATCTTTAAAAAAAAATAAAATAAAATACTTTTCAATTTAGGGCTGAAGACCACTTTATGAATCTTTCTGTTTCTCATGAACTATTAACCTCTCACTGAGAAGTGCTCACTGGCCTCAGTCCCGCTGCAACCAGCACAGGGTGGGCTCCAGGGAACTACAGGCACCTATATTCTAAAACATCACTCGGCAAATGCTCTGCATTTATTAATACCAGCTCATCCTTTCATTTATCCAAAATGTACTTAACTATAAAGAAAAGTACAAGATGCTGAACCAGAGAGTGGAGCTAGGAAATAAAATGATACAATGAGACTAATGATCCCCTTGAGAAGGGAAAATAAGACATCCACACAAATAACACAAGAGAAGAGAGCTACAGAAGAGAATCTAGAGAAAGAAAATATTTCTGCTAGTCAAAAGAATCAGAAAAGCTTAATAAATGGGATGTCTTCCCTCTGGGCTTTAAAAGAAGGAAAAGCTTTTATCATTAGATTGGAGAGAAGTGAAGGGAAGGTACAGATGCCACACAGACAGCGGCGCAAACACAAAAGCAAGGGCGGGAGTACCATAGGTAGGATGAGAAGCAGCAGTGGGAGATTAGGCTAGCTCAAATGCCAGGTGGAGAAAATCAGACTTCCTACAGGGGGGGTGAGAAAATACTCACTGAACAGTGATGTGATAAGATACACTTCTAGTAATGGTGAAAAGGTGTGGGAAACGTACAGCTCTGAGTGTTCCCTCAGAGGGGAGCTCCTATAATACCACCAGGGTGGGAGGTCGGGCATATCAGATTTGCAGAGGTAAATTCAACACTGTGTGGCTCTTAACGGTGTGACATAAAGTGTGAGAGTCTGGAGAATGTTGGCAAAGTGGGGCCAAAGTCAAATTGCAAGTGATTCCAGACAGTAAGTGGCAAGGAATTATGGCAGCAAGCATAGGCTACTTCCACAGGAAGTCTGGCAGGAAAGAGAAAAAGAGAATTTATCATTAAGTGGAATGAAGTTAAAAGAAAATATAAATAGCACCATAGGAACTAGTAAGTGAATTAGGAATAAAATTTAAACCTTTATTCCACTGCAACAAGATCCACCCTGAGAAATCCAATAATGACTCACTCTTACCCAAACTTTTAAAGACATAGGATTAATCATAGGAAATGTGTTTACTTTCTCTGAGATTCTTCTTTTTATGTAGATCTTAAAGAATAATTATAGAGTGAAGCACTTTAAGGGACATAAGCTTGAACCTGACAGTTACATAAAAAGTGTATTCCTATTTTTCAGTTGAGATTAAATGACAAAACAAAAATAAATCTGTTTTCGATTCTATTGACCCTGATTTTTTTGCTTTCTGTTAGTTTACTTGCTTTGTTTTGAAACCCTCTGCTAACTTACAGCTGAAAAGTTTGCCTCAAAGGAAGACAATAGTTTGGGCCAAAGAAGCAACTGTAACCCATGGGGTAGTAAAATTCAAATCTGATTTTAAGTTAGGTTTTTATTTTCACTACGTTCCCTAAAAGTTCAATGACTAATTTACTTCTCTTCTGAGGGAAAAGCTGCCCTAAAACAGATGGTCTTCTGGAAGCTGTGTTATGGCTCTCTCTATCTGGGTGACATGCCTAACCAAGAGAGGTAAGAAGCCACAGGGGAAACCACTAGACAGACCAATATTTTAAGTATTCAGGTGTTCTAACTGCCCAGTTGTTCAAATCCTGGCTTTATTATTTTCAATTCCAGTAGCTAGATTTGGCTTTGCATTTGCATCAAATGAGTGGTTAATACTCCAGAGGACACCTAAAATGATCTCCCCAGGTCCAGGGCTGGCAGCAGATTATTAAGTGGCGAATCACAAACGCAGGTAGCTCTAAGTAAGGTCTATAGGTGACAGTAAATGGAAACTTGAACACTGGTATTTTCAAATCTCAGTAAGCCAGTTTTTCTTAAAAGGTATTAAAAGATGCATCTAAATTCCAGAAGCCTTTTGTCATCCTTAATATAAATGCTCCCAATCCCTAAAAATGGCCTTTCTCTCCCTTTTGAATCTATTCTTCCTATCTTGAATAGTTTTCAGACATTGTCATGCCTCACTGTGAATGACCCATTCATCTGTAATGTAAAAGAAAGAAAGAAAGAACAAATGAGAGAGAGAGAGAGAAAGGAAGGAAAAAATGTACATGTTTTTAATTAACAACTGTCTAATTAAAGCAGTCAGTTTACCTCCAGCTGCATCAGTAGTTGGTTAAAACCCAAGGTTAATGAGGCCACAGTCCTAAGTCTGAGTCAGTCAACCTCATGCCAAGAAATCCTATGCCACAAACTCAGAAGGCACCCCTGACTAGTTGTATTACAAACCGTATTACCACTGAAAGGTCTATTATCATGTTACTATTTTAAAAGAAACAAATCCATTTTAAAAGAAAAAAGTGGATTTTCAAGGTTGTTTGTCCAAAACATTCTAAAAAATATATAGAAAAAATATTTTTAAAATACCACCATGACCCCCAACCCAGCACTGCCAAAAGGAAAAAAAAAAAAGAAAAACTATCACACACAGCTCTGCTAATGATAACACAGAAAGGCTAAGTTTCTCTTGGGAATAATTTGCTAAGATAAAATAATGCTAACTGACAGATGTAAAGACTAACTCATAAAAAAATACTTAACATGACCACTCAGTAAGCAAATACAGTAAGTGATTTGCAAAAATGCCACCTTCAGTATCATTTAGATCATTATCTGTAAAATGTCCGACATCATTGTTATGGGGGGAAAAAAAGGTCTTATCAGGCCATACTTTTAAATACTTGTTTCAGTTCAACAAACAAATACTGTGGAAAGAAGAACTAATAGTTACTGACCATCTACCAAGGGCTACTATGTGTTAGGCACTATTCTGGGTGTTTAACGTATATTTTTAATCACTTATTCCCACCACAGCCCTGCAAAGTTAGATTACCCTCATTTTCTATGGATGAAACTAAGATTTACTGGGGTTAAATGACTCCCCCAAGGACACACAGCTACTAAGGGCTGAGCCTTAATTTGAACACAGATCTACCTGATCCCAAAGCCTATGCTCTTTCCCTTTTGGAACATACCTTTCTTCTGGATAACTGACCCTACATTTAGAGAGACACAACAAAGAGAAATGTCTAAGTTTCAGATCTGCTTTTAGAGTTTCCAGTGCTCACTGACTTTTCTGAAATGGCAGTTTGGTGCTTGCTCCAAAGCCAGGCCCGATGGTTGGGCCCAGGAAGCCCTCTGGGATCTGAGAGCAAGGGGCTGCCCCAAACCACAGTCTCAGTCTAGGGCATGCATGCCTGGCAATGACTTCCTCCTGCGTTGAGGGTAAGGGAAGATGGCAGCTGATTACCGAGCCATTCATTACCACACAAACCTCATGTTAAATAACTGACTCTCCCTTAAGGCTATTATTAGCAATAAAGGATGATGTTTGCACATCCCGATGCATCCTATTCTGTATTCTATTTTATTCTCTACCTTGTTCATTTATCTCACTGTGGGTCAAGATTAAATCAGGGCCAGATATTTTACACAGAAAGAGGCAGCACTGTGTAATGTCTAAAAATGAAAGTATTCAGACCTGCCACACATATGTTATTATCCTGGCCTTAGTGAGGATTCATTAGAGTGGCAAGAAGCTCCTAGGGCAGTGTTGGGTACCAAATCATATCAGCGCTTTGTACAAGAGCTATTACAGTAATTATATCTACAAAACTGTGGTTCTAGTCTAATCACATAATTATGGCCTTAATCAACACTTGAGGTAGTATCCTTTTATGTTTTCAAGTTATAATTATTTTTGCTTTTATTTTGAAACAAAATAACTAATATATTTTCTACTAGAGTGAGGTCTGCTAAAACAAAGAAATCGAAAGCATCCTAAAGTTACCATACCCAAGAAAGCCTGTCATACTTTTTACTGAGAATCCCATAAATGCTGTGTTTGACTCTTTTTCACTTTGGACTTAGGTTCTGGTATGATATACACAGCTCCAAACATTCAATGGATATAAAACTCAGGGACATAAATAATAATATATTAAAACATATAACTTACAAGGCTTCCCCTGTGCAAATGTGGTGATTATACACTCAACTAAAGAGTTTGAATACCTAAACACAGGATGTTTAAACCTAGAATATTATCTATATAAATTAAAAGATTTAAACTTGTCATTTTCAAATATAGTTGTTAACATCATCCTAAAAACGATGAAATCTTGTTCATCCACTTGTCCATCTTTGAAGTTTTGTACATCTGAATTGAGCATATATCAGTTGTTGTTTTTTTAATTACTATGCATCTAGGAATTCAAGATATTCGGCAAAATATATTTATAAATATATTATTTTAAAAGAAAAAAAACAAACCAACAACTAACTATCCAAGAGGAAAAATGGTTAAACACTATATACCCATTATGAAAGAATAGTACATAGCCATTAAAAATCACATCATAAATGACATGAAAAATGATTACCACCTTTTAGTATAAAAAACAGAGAGCACGTGGGTGGCTCAGTCAGTTAAGTGTCTGACTTTGGCTAACGTCATGATCCCAGGGTTCTGGGATCCTGCTGTGAAGGGCTCCCTGCTCAGTGGGGAGTCAGCTTCTCTCTCTGGCCCTCCCCCTCTCAGCTTGCTCTCTCTCTCGAATAAATAAATAAAATCTTTTTTAAATAGCAGAATATATAACTTAATAGTTTGACACCTTTTATTCAAAAATTTGCTCACAGAAAAATACGTGGAGGTTACAAGGCAAACTTTCCAATAGTGCTCACCTCTGAATTGTAGAACTACATGTGGTTTTTGTCTTTTTTTTTTTTCCTTTGCTGTAGTCTTGAAACTTTCTACTATATGCATTGTTGTTTTTTGATCAGGGCGGGGGGTGGGGAGCAAAGATTTTCAAAGCATGACATAAAACTAGAAATCATATAATAGTAATCTTTGGAGGTGGGATTACATGGAACTTTCATTTTATACTTTCTACATTCTCTGTAGTCTGAAATCTTCTACACACATGTATTATTCTGGGAACCAATCAATGTATACACAGATTTAGAAACAACCAATACATGCTATTTTTTTACTTCAATGAATGAGACATTTTTTAAAGCAGCAATTTTGGGGAATTTTTTTAAAAGAATATTTTGATGCATTTTGGTTTAAATGAGATATTTAAGGGTATACTGACAGATTAACAGCAGCAACAACAAGAGCAACAAAACTCTCCTACCTTTCTTAGGAAGTTTTCTAGGAGAAATAAATAGGAAAAGTTATATACATTTATATGTATCTGAATTCCAGTTTCAGAAAGATGGTACATGAGGACAATTCTTGATGTTTACAATGCTACAGTCTTGCTAGTCAAAATTGTGTACAGAATTACTTGTTTCAGTGCATTTATGAACTGTATATGGATAACACATAGATTATTCAAGAAGTTAAAAAACTGCTCCCAAGCCCAAGAAGGAGAGCCATTTAAGAAGCCAGCAACTCTGATTTAATATGCACAGTCTGTATGGAGCTGTGCCACCCACCCACACACTATCACCATCCTTCAGTATCACAGTGGGCTGGTGACATGATTTAATTGCTGAGCTACAGCTAATTATAAGGCAAATGAAACACGAAGAAAGAATTCACCCCAACCAATTAACTAACACAGTGGACATTAATTGTCTTAGAATGCTCTGCATATGCTAATTCAAACTTTATCACCCATAAAGGCATTCATACAACCATGACTCTTTGTTGTTACATTCTTTTTCATGCTTTATAACAGTAGGAATGACCCTGATGCAAAGCATCCTTCTTGGCATTCAGCTTTTTCCGGATGGGCATGAATCTCAGTGCTTCACCACGGGCTTTAAGCAGTATTGCTTAAATAATGTGAGTTACTGCACAGTAATAAGTTGATAATAGTATAATAACTCCATTAGAAAAAATGAAAGTAACATGATAACCTGGAGTCACAATGTTTATATAATAACCCAATAAGTGCAATTAATTTGTGCTGCCAGATTAGCTTAATACACCTAATCAGCAATGCTCCTAAAACTAAGGTTGGAAAAAGGATTATAGTTCTTAAAATTCTCATTTTTTCTGTTCTACTATTAAATTGGTGAAATGCTAAGTTGTACTTTCTCAACATTAAGAAGCTACAAACCATGCTTTGGATTCTGTGTCAGTGTTGTGTAAAACCATTACATAAACATACTGCAACTAGGGTTCTTCCTCTGCTTCTCAATCTCTACTAGCTAAGTGGAACACTTCTTTCCAGAAAAGATCTAGGGATCCAATTTGCTCTCTCTTGAGCCAAACGCTTAAAGTCTCTATGAGCTAATTTTTCTCATTAATAAATTGAAGAATTTGGACTCTAAAGTCCTTTTCAACTCTAAGACAAACGACAAATCTCCAATGACAAATCCAGCACAAGATTTAAGCTAAAGACTACAAACACTGTAATTCATATCACAAAGGACTCAACTCACTAATAACGAGCACCTAGAACTTCTGCCATGGAGCAAAGTAAAAATTGTTGCCATGATGAATTCGATGGGCATTACAATGTATATTCAAAAAGTTTAAAAATGGGGTGCCTGGGTGGCTCAGTGGGTTAAAGCCTCTGCCTTCGGCTCGGGTCATGATCTCGGGGTCCTGGGATCGAGCCCCACATCAGGCTCTCTGCTCAGCAGGGAGCCTGCTTCCCTCTCTCTCTCTCTGCCTGCCTCTCTGCCTACTTGTGATCTCTCTCTCTGTGTCAAATAAATAAAAAATCTTAAATTAAAAAAAAAAAGTTTAAAAATTATAAACCTTTAAGCTATGGGTTCTTACATACTTAGGCAACATGAAGGATACTAGTCAGTATGTTTTTTTGAATAGAAAATACTTGAACAGATTTGCAATGTGTTTTACAGCAATTATTTTCATTTTCATTCCTGAAAATCCTCAGGAAAGGGTAAGAATTATTCGCCCTATAAGCAAACCACTGGTATCATGTCCACCAAGAAATAATTTTTAAGTGTTCAGTTTCTTGGAATTGAGCTAGAAAATATAAACTAACTGTACTTAAAATTATTAAATTCATTCGATAAGCCAAATTGTGATATCATCTCATAGTTCTGCCCCAGTGCTAATTAATTTAAAATCATTCTATGAAATTGTACATCCGTACCCAAAAGAGTACAAGTACAAAAGGAGCATTATTCACCTCAGCTTCACTACTTACTAGCAAACAAACATGTCAGCTAAGTATAGCTGTCTCAGGAGAAGCCAAATTTCTAAATCTTGCAGGGATTCTAACTAGAACACCATTATTTATTTATCTTGTCATGGTTTCCTTAACTTTACCTAATGGCATTATAAAGATCTAGGACATTTAATCTCTCAAAGCCTTATTAAAACAAAAGCCTATCACTCTACTTCATTATTTGAAGTCACAGGGTATCTAGCGACTCTTCTTTTCCATGTACCTATTGGGCCTGGCCATTCACAATGTACAAACTGCATTATCTTCTGTCAGATTAGCTCTTGGTGTGGGTGTGGCAGGAGCCCAGAAACAGTTTTTGTGTGGTTTACTTTTCCTGTCAAAGCATTATCCAAGAGGGAAAAAAGACCAGCCACCCAAACTAGATACTAGATTAATGGTACATAAGAAATCATGTGGGGCGCCTGGGTGGCTCAGTCGTTAAGTGTCTGCCTTTAGCTCAGGTCATGATCCCAGGGTCCTGGGATTGAGCACTGTATTGAGCTCCCTGCTCAGTGGGAAGCCTGCTTTGCTTCTCCCTCTCCCATTCCCCCTGCTTGTGTTCCTTCTCTCCCTGTGTCTTTCTCTGTCAAATAAATAAATCTTTTTAAAAAAATTGGGCAAAAATATTACTTCTATACCATTAGAGGACAAATGCATAAAATAGCCAGTTTAAAGTAACTGGTGTGATTTTTTCCCCTTATAATTTCAGAAGGATTAAGGTAAAAAATAATCCAATCCAGTGATCTAACAAGAATTTTAACTATATTTTTTCCATAATGCTTGAAACAGTATTTTTTTTAAAAATGTAATACCCTAAGAGAAAGACATCTACATGAAACAGAAAGGAAAGTCAGAGACTGGTTCCTGACTGGTCAAGAGAAACTGACCAAAAAATGTGTTTTATCTGTTTAATGGACGTTTGTTTGGTGCTTATTATGGGCTAGACACTGTGCTATACATATTACAAATACTGGCTCATTTAATCTTCATAACTACTATGTAAAATAAGTACTATTGTCCCCATCTTACAGATGGTAGAACAGGAACAGAGGAGTTAAGTGACTTACTCAAAGTCAAACAAGTAGTCAGGGGTAGAAGCAGGATTTAAACCCAGGCCACCTGGATCTGAAGTCTGAGCCCCGAAGCCCTCTCACCCAGCCCTCCATGATAGGCTGCCTCTGTTCTGGAGTACTGGCGACATTCAGTGGCTTTAGGTAGTTATTACTTGATAATCATGGACATTCTCAGGGAGACAGAAAAACGAAAACTTTTAAAAGGCAAACCACATACTGTCTCCACAAAGCATGCCTGAGATGTCTGTATCATTCATCTGAATAGAGCTCTACTTTACCACATCCCCAGGTTCCTTTCACTGAGATGGTACATTTTTCCCCAGAAAAAGACATGTTATATAGTATACTACAATTTTCACTTCCACGTAATATTTTGGATAGTTTTCTATTTCAGAACATCCAGACCTACGTCATTCACTTCAACTGCTACCCAACAGTAGACCATATGGAGGTATGGTTAAATAGCCCACTGCTTTCTCCCACTGTTTATTATGGAGTTTCTTCTGGGTTTTTTTCCCCCAGGCCTCATTCCAGTAACCTGCTAATTTCCCTTCCCTCTTCAGTCCTGTTCTTCAAAGACGAAGACCAGCCTCAGTGCTCCCTGGTAAGCACCAGCACAGCCCACCTAGACTTCTGATAATCGTAAATCTACAGTTTTTAGCCACTATGCTCCCCCTTTTCTTTGTCCCCAGCTCCCTTCTGCAATAGCCTATCATGTGCCTCACTGCCTGAGCACCTCCTTGGACTCTGGACTGCTGTGACACTCTTCATTTCCTTCATCCACCCCTGAAGCTGGACCAGTTACATGGGCTGCCTCTCTCTCCCAATTCTGGCTCCTGTGCACCCACCTTGCTCTGCTAGAAGGAGCTACTAGCTCTGCCTGTCCAGGTCCCAAGAAGTGCAAAAGCAAACCCAGTCAATAGATAGTAATTAAACCTCTGCCTCCAAAATCCGGAAGAGGTTGTCCATGGGATTTCACATAGATTCCTGACACTAAGTAAGGATGTAAATTTATGTTTAGTTTTAAAACTTGAACTCTCTCCAACAGGATTCTTAGAAAATAGTAAAGTGTGAATAAAGGCAAAAATAAGAGTTGTTCTACGGAAAAAACAGCAATAAGTGCAAAAGATAATCTAGAGAAGACTTGGCATTTCTGAAATCAAAACATTTATTACTACGCAGATCATAACCAATCTTTGTTTCTAGTTGAGCTGGATAGAAACACTAACTAAACAATGATGTAGGTTATTTTCAAATCTAACCTGTTCTCTTTTTTTTCCCTTCAGTCTAAAATTTTTAAGCAAACCATTCAGAATATAATATAGAATAACAGCAACTGAGGGGAATTGGGTAGAGGGAAAGGCCTAAGGATGACTTCAGTTAAGAGGTCTTAAAGTGAAATGTTGCTTTCACACACTGATCTATACCATATTTAGGAACACACTAATATGAATATGGTTTCCTTCCCCATATCCAAACTATATCACTGCCTCAGATAATTTTTCCTCTAGGAAATGAAAGGTTTAAAAAAATTCCTCTCATTAATGAAAATTATTCTGCTTATGACATTAGTATATATTTTCTCACTTTAAAAATAAGAGGCTGTTGAGTCAGTCACTAAGTGTATTAAATAAACTGTGGAAGAGTATTATCCTGCCAGAAAACTCTTACCCTCACTCTCACACTACTGGAGATTTCCAGTTAGGTCTAAAGGCCAGTAATAACCATAGATCAAGACAGTTCCTGGTTTACCTTAAATGGAAACTGTTGCCAAGGAAAAAACAAATGGAACATAGTTTAGTATATTTTTTAAAGGAAAATCAAATGGAACATAGTGTAGTATATTTTGCTTCTAATGCTTCTTTCACAGGCTGAACATGACATGTGAAGAACAAGACATTTCATGCTCAGTTGTAACTTTTTACAGATCTGATTACCAGATCTTTATCCAACTGGTTTGCTGATTGGGTTAACTCCCATCTCCAAGCCACCTTATTGGGAAGCCTTGAATTAATCTTCAACAATTGCACTACCTAGACCTTACTTTGGAATAGCCTATATTATCATCTGATGTCTTTGAAGAATGATAACATGTTGGAGCTGGGAAAAAACCTCAAAACACCATTTCCCAAATGGGAATCTTGAAAATTTAAGTTTCATAGGCAATTAAGAGATGTTAGTTGAATTGGGGGAGGGGAAATTTGAGAAATACTGGGTGGAGGTTAAACAGATTTTTTTTTTCAGTACAGGATGTCTTAGAAGCTTCTACAAGCTGAATGCACTGTGATTCTCCAGAAGGGGAATTTACTATACTATTTATGTTTATTTACAGGTGGCGCTCTTAGAATACTTTTTTCCCAATTGTGGTAAAATATACATAACCAAATTTTATCATTTTAACCATTTTTGGGTGTATAGTTCAGCAGCGTTAAGTACGTTCACACAGTTGTGCAACCAATCTCCAGAACTTTTCATCTTGCGAAACTGAAACTCTAAACACATTAAACCACAACTCCCCATTTCCCCCTCCTCCCAGCCCCCGGCAACCACCCTTAAAATATCTTTAGAAAGTAATAATCCACAAAACATATTTTGCAAAATGCTGCGTTTTCTCTCATAGTTCACCCCCTCGTTTTATTAATGGGAAAATGGACCTGTCCAATGTCACAAGTTAATAGCCAAATCTAGAACTCAGACTTCTGTACTTTCAATCTGACCTCTTTGAATTAAGACAGGTGAAATAAGTTAATAATTACCCAAAATTCTACCACTACATGCTCTGAGAATACTTGGTATCTACCAGGTCCATTTCAAACAAAGGACTGAGTATTAGGTAAAAATTTCCCCGAAGTCACACTTTGTCCACAATTCTCCCAACTGGGGTGCATGTAACATCAGGAAACCCCAACTTAAACATGCTATAATACCTTCCTGGAGCATCAGTTTTATTTGATGATTAAATGACAGTTTAATATTTTGATACTAAAATCATCTGGATATACTAAAAGGCAAAACGCAAAATTAACCTCAAAGGACTTCAAGGGGATTCCATTTCAGCAGTGAGCTTCGGCCTGTGACCCCATCTGCCTAGGGCATCCATTCCGTTATCTGTCTCTAGGGCATCTGACAAAGAAACATGAGAAACACTGCACAAAGGGGAAGAGCCTATAATCTATTGTAGGGCCTGGTTTGAGAGGGGTGCCCTGAAAACCCATGAACCAAACTACTTCCACATGCACCGAGGGGTTCATGTAACTTCAGATGCTCGTATAGGCCTGTGTCTCTCATGAGCATCCAAAGGCTCCAGAGAAGGAACAAGTCAGGGAGTCTTCCAATAATAATAATCAGCCAAAAGAATACAAAGAAGAGTGCTATTGTCTATTGATAGACATCAAGTTTAGGATGCAGTGGAGAAGCTGGTAGCGGAAGAAAAGGGTTTAATTACACATCAAGTTTCTACTTGGAAGGTCCAGTGTGGGATGGCATTTAAATTCCAGTAGCTACTTCTTTCTGTGATTCTAAATCCACAAAACTTGACATGGCTGTCCTGCCCATTCATGTTTGCAACGTACTTATTAAAATTCAATTACATCTAGTCACATTATACAAGAATAAAAATGAAAAATGTTTTTCCCCTTTCCTCTAAAAAGTATCCAAAGAGAGAAGGCACAGCCTTTTAAAAATCATTCTGCAGAGGCAAGAAGGATAAGCTATTTTTCTTTTAGATCTTGAAGGTATCAGCTTTCATTCATATGCTGCTGCCAACATTCTAAGCTTTAGAAATTACTGGCAAAAAAAAAAAAAAAAAAAGAAAGAAAGAAATCACTGGCAGACTCTCAAATATCAAATACATAATGAAAATTTTCTTGCCTTTATTTTAGCTGTGCCTAAGCAGCTGGCTCGAGGCAGCTGGCAACCCGAGAACAAAATGTAGTCTAGTGAAGCTAAACACCTCCTCGATGAATATCACGTGCCAGGGCAAGGTCAGCTTCAGCTCCACTTGGCATTTCCTTTTAGCCTGACTCAAAAGATCCCTTCTCAGAATATCTACATCAGTATGTTAATCCTGGGACTGGGTTCTGGGTATTCATTCTTCCCTCAGCTGCTCTCTGCTTCACATCCTCTAAAATCATGGTTCCCCATGCCAAAGTGAAAGGCAAAATGGTACATTAGTCAAAGACACAGAAAATGAGCACCACATAAGGTGCGAGGCATGTGCCATGAATATTAATGTAACCCAAGCAATTATAATCATTACAATGGGAGCTGGCACAAATTAGTTACTTGCCGCACAGAAAAGGCTCCAGTTAACCTTGGTGAAGTTTAGGAAGCTGTGCTTTAGTCACTCAGAGGAGGCCTTCATTTTTCTAACTGAGTAACAACTCTGGATTCCCAACTCCCCAAAATGGCCAATTATTATTTTCAGGAGCACTGCTAAATTCTCAGAATAAATTTGAATTTGTATTAAAGATTTGTGACATCTTACAGATGGGTGATGGTAAAGCAGAAAGAAACATAGGATGAAACAGTTTATGAGAAAATTAAAATCATTCTTATCAATGACTTATTAATTTATAAACAACCTATTCTAACAATGTTGCATTAAGTGGGATAAAATAATAATAGTAATGAAAACAACTTAGTACTGAATCAGAGCCACCACCCACCCTGAGGCATAGAAAGGAAATGCTTTTTATAAAAGGGAAGAAGAGTAAAAAATGAAAAGGAAGAAAGAAAATACATTCATTATGCTTAAAATGTACATTTATGTAATTTACTTAAATGAGACCAGTGTCCTAAACTGTGGGCCCTGCAATAATACATCATGTTGTCTTTCACTCTTTATACCATAAATGAGATTTCCAAACAGGCCTAAATTATCAGACTTGCTAAATCTTCCCATATAGTTCTAAAAACAAAACAAAAATACTAATTTGTAAGCATGAAATAGAAAATTAAACAGCTTTATCAGCTCCAAGAAAACACTCATACACTGTATCCCAGCCCAGCCAACACCATGTCAATAAATATCTTTTGGATCCTGAATGAAATGGCACTGTGGAGAATTTAAGGGAATTTAAGAGAATTGATTTTTAGCTTCCTTAATGATACAGTTGAGGAAAGGTACTAGAAAGGTAACACATGAACTATCTGTTAAGGGTCTGACAAGTCTCTCTTTAACCAAATCTTAATCAGGTTCCCTCTGAATCCTCTTTCCATGTAGGCCTTGACTTTTGGACTTGCATGTGAGCCTTTGCATTGCCCAATTTTAGCAAGAATCCTGTTAAGTAGGTTTAGCCAGAATCCCCCGCCCTTGATAACTGATCATCCTCAGTATCTGATCAAATTCCTCACCCCCCCACCATCCCCCATGTAATATCCTCCTGGCCTGCCTTCAGCAAGAATTCTGTTAGGTCAGTTCAGCAAAGATAACCCTACCCTCATAATAATTTTCCAACCACTGATTTCCCCCCATCCCTACCCTGCTCCTTGGCTATAAATCCCCACTTTTCGTTGTTGTAGTCAGAATTGACTTCAGTTGTATAGCAAAGTCTCTTTCCCCTACTGCAATAGTCCTGAGTAAAGTCTGTCTTTACTTCTTTAACTACTATCCAGCTCTGGTTTTCTTTGCCAGGTCTTAGTCACTGTTTTTCAATTCTTCAAAATCTGTGTTAAGCAAATTTACCACATGACCCAGCAATTCCACTCCTAAGTATATACCTATGAGAACTGAAAACATATAGCCTCACAAAAATTTGCACACAACTGTTCACAGCAATATTATTCATAAAGCCAAAAAGTAGAAACAACTCAAATCCCCATCAAATGATGAATGGATAAATAACAGGCAACATTTCCATCTGTATAAAAGAATCATATTTTAAAAAAAAATGGAGCATGACACATGCCATCACATGGGTGGACCTTGAAAAGATTATGCTAAGTGAAAAAAGCCAGTCACAAAAGGCCATATGTTGTATGATTCTATTTACATAAAATTTCCAGAATAAGAAAATCCACAGAGACAGAAAGTAGATTAGCGGTTTCCAGGGAATGGGGAAGGGAGAAATGAGAAGTGACTGTTAATGGGTACAGGGTTTCTTTTAGGAGTGATGCAAACATTCTAAAATTAGATGGTGATGGTTGCACAACTCTGGAAATAGTAAAAACCACTGAATTGCATACTTTAAAAGAGTAGATTTTACATATGTTAACTACATTTCAATAACTCTCTTATGAAAACAAGTCATCACCAGGGGTTCATTTGTTCAACTGTTGAGAGCCTACCACACTCCACGCATTGGGAATGTCACAACACACAGGCATGGTTCCTGCCCTCCTAGAATTTACAGTCTTGTGGAGGAAGCCTGGAGTGAAATCCAGGCTCACAAATTACTGTAATCTGGGACAGCATCTTACTTCCCTCATCTATAAACAGGGCTAAACACAGTACTCAGTGACGGGCACACTGCAAGGGCTCTCTAAAGGGTACTTATTAAGGGAATGTAAAGGAAAATTACAAATGCCAGGAGAAAAAAAGAATATGAATAAAACAAGAGGGCTTCGATTAAGAAGTTAGAGAAGGTATTTTTTCAGGAAATGACATTTGGGCTAAAAACTGAAGGCTCAGTCAGTTGAAGGTAGTCAGAAAGAACTTTAATTACAGACAAAAGTGCGAATGCAAGGTTTTGAGGCAAGGAAAAAGCTCAAGGCATTCCAGGAACTGTGTATGGTTAGGGGACACTAAACAAGCGAGGAAAAGATAAGCAAGGGCCAGAATGTATTGGGTCTTATAGCCCAAAATAAGCATTTTGGATTTTAAGTACAATGGAAAATCACTAAAGGTTTTTGGCAGAAGGATGACATGATCTAAATTACATTTCAGAAAGATCACTGGCTGCTGTGAGGGGAGAGAGCCTGCCGTCAGAAGGCTACTGCTGTGTTCCAGGGCAAAAATAATGGTGACTTGGATTACACTGTGGTAGAATCATGGTAATCTTGACTGGGCTAAGTCACACAGAAAAGAAAACAAGGATTTTCAGCAGAATCCCTTCCTTTCTGTTCTACATATGCAGCCTGCACTGGATAGAACACAAAAGGAAGGGGGAACACTGTATAGAAGGGTAGCCAACCAACTAGAATGAAAAGGCCCTCAAATTCCTAGTTTTATTCCCAACCAGCTATGGAATCTTGACAAATGCTTCCCCTGAACTTCAGTTCCTTATCAGTATAACTAGAAAAACAGCTGAATCCAGGTGCCTGGTGGCTCAGTGGGTTAAACATCTGACTCTTGATTTCGACTCGGGTCATGATCTCAGGTTGTGGAGGGGAGTCTGCTTGAGATTCTCTCTCTCCCTCTGCCCCTCCGTACGCACACACGTGCATGCATGCTCTCTCTCTCAAATCATTAAATAAAATCTTTAAAAAAAATAGCTGAACATCACAAGGTTACTCTAAGACTTAACTAATAATATATGTGAAGCAACACCAATAACTATAATAACAACAACTAACAACATAAGTGAAAGTGCCTCTGGAGTATCAATCAGAGCAGTGTGCTCTGTAAGTGCTAGTCCATTTAAGAGATACACCCAAAACAAAAACAAAATAGAGATTGTGATTACTTATTCGTTCCTCTTTAAGATCCAGTTTTCTTCATTTTGCTTTGCTTTAGTGAACATGTGTTAAGTTTCTTCAGTACACTCGGGCCTGTAGAGAACACAGGCGGGATCCATCTACTTCTGTTCCATGGCACGCACTTGCTAGGAAACCCTACAATTATTGCAGATAAACATCCTCTCCCACAGGCACACCTCTGGGGAGCAAATGTTACCTAAAGAGATCTTTTCCCTGAAGAAGCCTGGGCCAGAAAATACACGACTTGGAGAAAATTGGTGAACATTTGGCTATAAAACATTTTTATGAAGCAACCAGTATAAGGAATGATTTTAGGAGCTATTCTGGCAAAGTTCACAAAGAAAGTACCCTGTCTATATGCTTAAACTTCTGCTGAAATTAAGAAATTATAACCAAATTGCCCCTGAAAAACACAGCATTTTGGTGTTGGTCTTGCCGCTAGTGAAGACACCCCTGTATATATTAAAGCCACCACCTTTTGTGAAGCTTATTTGTATTAAGGGTACACTTGGGACTTTTCTCAAGTTAATTAAATAGCTGTGAAGAAAGCAAATTCTTCCGAGACTTTTCTGCAAGCCCCTGACAAAAGCCTATAGGAAAGTAGTTTTTTAATTACCTTGATATTTCATTAATGTTTTTGCTAACTTTTTATGATAATTACATCACTTTTCTTCTTTAAAATGTTCTAAGAAAGTGTTAATTAGGAAAAGCAAAGGGATATGTGTTTATTTACCAGAATGTTGAACCAGATAATGAAAAAGAAAGGAAAAAAAAAACCTTTCCCATATACACCATCCCATAAATTTTTAAGTTCAACAAAACAAGATCAATTTTGTTTTACAGTTTAGTAAAATACCATATTAAAAAGCCAAGGCAGCAAAACAAAAAACATCTTTAAAGAAATGCCATATTATATTGTCATAGCTATATTAATTATTAAATAAATATGAGGAAATCTAAATATCTCCCTGAATAGGGATTTAATGTGTGGAAAATTAGTGGAATTCAAATCTTATACACAAATAGTGATATAGATTATTATAAATAATACTTATTGGAAATTGCTATAAATGGCATACACTAGCAAAAAAATAATGTCTCACAGGTAAAGAAGACACTGAAGGATAACAGTTTTACAAGTATTTTCTGAGTTAGTGTTTAGTAAAGGATGCTTCTATAGAAAAAGAAACCAAGAAAGTAGCAGATATAATTATTTTATACAAATATAAAAATAAAAATCTTCCATTGCCTCTCAAATGAATGAAACACAATGAATGGAAACACAAGCTTTATCATTCTTAAAACTTTTTATCTTTGTCCTAGGCTTAAGCCAAAAAAAAAAAAAAAAAAAAAAAAAGAGTTGCATTTTATCATTTACAGTAAAATCATCACTCATATTATAAAAAGAACCTTATCACCCATATTTTCTTTCTTATTTAATTCTACTTAGAACCTCAAAAGAGAACTAAGTGAAATTCAAAAACAAGAACAAAAACAAACACTTAAGATTCTATTTCCAGTTATTTTTTATTTTTATATGATTGAGGTATTTTTCCATTTATAGGACATGTCTTATCATAGTATGTTAAAATAAAAAAAAAAACCCTCAGTACTTTGAAATATCATTAGAGAGAGATTCATTAGAAAGTCTTAGCAAAGTCAAAGCCAAGGGAATTCTTAACTTTTTCTTTTCCTTTCTTCTTCCTGAAAGATGTAAAAAACTAAAAGAAAGTTCCCAGCGTTCTGTGCTCCACTCTATCTACGTGGGGCATTAAGACACCAATAACTCTAACTGAAGTGACTGAACTAACCCACTATGTTAGCACAGAAAAAACACAGTAGGTTGGTTATAAGGAGTGCTGGCTAAACTTAGGATGTATGTGCCATTTCTTCCTTTGTCTCTTGTCCTGGTATCTATTCAATGTTTGATGTACAGAATACAAAAACATTCACTTTTTCCCTACAAAAATTCTGAACTTAATTCACCTATGATAAACTAGTGTAATTATACCTTTTGAGGAGATCGCACAAATTTATTATATCCTAGAAAATTTAGCATACATATAATATGTTAATGTTTAGAAAAGGGAAAAAGAATAATTAAATACATAAACTGAACCGCTATTGTTGCTTATTAGCATTCTAACAGAAGGATAACTCAGTGACAAAATCCCATAGATTACTAAGAAAAGGTGATTGAATTACATGTCACAATGAACAAAAGATTAACAAGCTACCACCTTTAATTAACTAATATGGATTTTGATCTCCATGGCAGTACATGTGTAATTAGAATGCACTCTCTGCTTGGAGGCTAAAAAAGTACGATTGAGTCCTTGTTGGCAAGATTACTTACCATTTGCTATAGACTGAACTGTGTCCCCCTAAAATTCCTATGTTGAAGGAACCTGAGGGGCTCAGCTGGTTAAGAAACTGCCTTCAGCTCAGGTCATGATCCCAGGGTCCTAGGATCCAGTCCTGCATCTGGCTCCCTGCTCAGTGGGGAGTTTGCTTCTCCCTCTCCCGTTGCCCCTCCCCCTCCACTCGTGATCTGTCTCTTGCTCTCTCTCTCTCTCAAATAAATAAAGTCTTTAAAATTCATATGCAGAAGCCTTTACTCCCAATGTGATGGTATTTAAAGATGGGGCTTTTGGGGGGTAATAGGTTTAGATGAGGTCATAAAAATGTAGCCTTCATGATGGGATTAGCACCCTTAGAAGAAGAGACATCAGACAGCTTTCTCCCTCTCCCTCTGCCACTTGAAGATATAGCAAGAAGGTGCTGTCTGAAAACCAGGAAGAGAGCCCTCACCATGGAAATGAATGGCCCTTCACCTTGAACTTGGAACCCAACCTTCAGACTGAGAAAAAAAATTCTACTGTTTAAGCCATTCAGTCTATGACATTTTGTTATGGTAGGCCAAGATGACTAATACTCCAACAAATCAGTGACAAACAAGGTACCCTTTTGAACAGAAAACAAACTAAGAATACAATCTGAAAATGTGCTTGAATTCTTTTTTTTTTTTCCCAAGATTTTATTTATTTGACAGAGAGAGATCACAAGTGGGCGGAGAGGCAAGCAGAGAGAGAGAGAGAGAGAGAGAGGAGGAAGCAGGCTCCCTGCAGAGCAGAGAGCCCGAAGCGGGACTCGATCCCAGGACCCTGAGATCATGACCTGAGCTGAAGGCAGAGGCTTAACCACTGAGCCACCCAGGTGCCCCTGAAAATGTGCTTGAATTCTTAAGCTTTGTCCTCCAAATCAATTCTCCAGATAACAACTACTGTAACTGTTGCTTATGTTCTTTTCTGGCATAGCCATGGCTACAGACCTGCCATTTACAGTACTACCTCAACTTATATTCCTCCTGTGTACCTTCAAGGAAGTAAAATTCAAACTCACTGACTGATGTTTTCTGGAAAGTATTTATATCTAATTTTTTCTTAACAGTAAATCTGGGGTTCAGATCATTTATACAAGTTGTTCTTTGGGTATCTAATTATTTTATGTGATAAGTCATTTGCATCAAACTACTTGTAAAAGCATCCTAAGTGGGTGCCTGGTTGGCTTAGTTGGTTAAGCATCTGCCTTTAGCTCAGGTCATGATCCCGGGGTCCTGGGATCAAGTCCTGAGTCAGTTTCCCTACTCTGCAAGGAGTCTGCTTCTCCCTCTGCCACCTCCCCACTTGTTCTCTCAATTTCTCTCTCTCTCTCTCAATCTCTCCCATTCTCTCTCTCAAATAAATGAATAAAGGTTTTTTAAAAAGCATCATAAGTTATGTCTATGCTCTCACTTGTCCCCCTTCCCCTGCAACACACACACACACACACACACACACACATTGTAGAAAGTAAAATTCAAATAAATTTCATCAGGTTGGCCAGTAGAAAAGCTTGGGTTAATGAGCTTGAATCTTATGAAACCTCCCTCCTTATTTCCCCCATTAGTGAAGGAGTCTTTAGAGCTGAATTGTGAGACTAGGCCTATAAGAAAAAAGACAAATGGTCAATCTGGTTGATTCTCTACCACCCATTCACCTCAAGAACCTGAAACTCCATGTCCTGGACTTTCAATTTCATGGAGCTTCACAAGGGCAGGAATTAGATTCCTTTTCCTATTTGTTTATGGGGAAGGGAGTATTACTTTAAACATTACTGTAATTATTTTAAAATATCCTATAAACCTTCACTTCAATGGAAGTACTTTCATTACTACCTATTTAGCTTTCACACACACTTACTATTCTGTTCTTGAAATCATACCGTGGCAACATATTACACCTTAGATGTATTTCTCATGTATTCATTCTTTATACTTTTCATTGTAATGACTAAAAGAATTTTACTATGTTGATGAAGCATCATACTATATCAGTTCCTTTTCTATAAACATTGAAGTTATTTCCAATCATTTGCTATTTATGGAAAACAACAGGGTCTAATCACGCTATGTACACCTATTTCCTTGGGATAGATTCCTAGAGATGGAATTACTAAGCCAAAGGGTCTGAAAATTTTTTCACTTTTCCTATGTTTTGATGTTATTTTTCAAATAGGACTGTGCAAATTTTACTGAAAATCTGCCAACATGAGATGTTCTCTTTGTGATGGGAGGAGGGGATGACCTCAATAATTATAAAATATCTATGTACTATAAACTTGAGCAAAATCTTTGATTATGAATTATGATAAACATTTTTCATGTTCACTTCATTAACTGCATTTCCCTTTGTGTATATTAATTGTTTTGCCCATTCATCTGTAAGTCTCAATGTTTGTGGGATAAAAATGAATAATCATTTTATATTTTATAGTTATTATTTTTCAGCCATATTGGTACAAATCTATCTTCCTACTTTGTACTATCATATTGAAAAGTCTATTATCATCGGGCATATATTTTAAATACTTTTCAAATCTATCTTTTTATTTCTTCTATTCATTTGTTTTAAAGATCTGATTTATTTATTTGAGAGAGAGAGACTAAGAAGGAAAGAACAGAAGGAGAATAAGAGGGAAAAGCAGACTCCCCACTGAGCAGAGAGCCTGACACAGGGCTTGATCCCAGGACCCCGAGATGATTACCTGAGCCCAAGGCAGACGCTTAACCAGCTGAGCCACCCACGTACCCTCTTCCATTCTTTTAAAACTGAAAAAAAAAAAAAAAAAAATCAAGCGGCACCTGGGTGGCTCAGTTTGTTGAGCACCGGACTCTTAGTTTCAGATTAGGTCCCAGTCCTACCTCAGAATCTCAGGATCAAGCCCCACCACATTAGTCTCCACACTGAGCATGGAGTCTGCTTGAGATTCTCTCCTTCTCCCTCCCCGTCTGCCTCTCCTTGTGCACACTCCCTCTAAAAATAAAAATAAACAAAATCTTTTTTTTTATTTTTTTAAAGATTTTATTTCTTCCTTTGTCAGAGAGAGAAAACACAAGCAGGAGGAGCAGCAGGCAGAAGGAGAAGCAGGCTCCCTGCTGAGCAGAAGCCTGATGCGGGGCTCAGTCCCAGGACCCCGGGTTCATGACCTGAGCTAAAAGCAGACACTTAACCAACTGAGCGACCCAGGCATCCCTGTTTTAGTTTTTTTAAAAATATATATATTTTTTATTGGAATTCTTTTCACTGATTTCATTAACTCATTAAGTTCACTAATTTATTTTAAATTTATATTAGTATACAGTAAAAGATGTTGATGTAACTACCTTTTCAAAAATTGCTACTCAGCTTCTCAACACCACTACAATCCTTTTCTTGGAGAAAACGTATTTTATTATATTGTTTATACATTGTTGAATCTATTTCTAGACTCAAATATTGTTCCACAGATCTGTGTTTACATTTTTTAATCATTATTACTCATTGCTCTTCTTCTTGGAAAGTTTCTTGGGAAGCTCCCATGTTCATTTTTCCATTAGATCATCCTTTCAAGTCCCCTCCCCCACCAAGCCCCCCACCAAAATCCCAGAATGATTTTGGGTGAAATGTATTACATGCATAAATTAGCTTTGAAAGGCCAGGGGCTGGATTTACAAATTAAAATGCTGCACACCCAATGAAAGAATGCATTGGCTTTCTAATACCTGTTTTTAGTTTCTCTCAGGGTGAGGAAGCTTTATGTTCATTTTTGAGACTTATGCTGTATATAACAAGTTCTCTATAATTCTATTTTCATGCCCTGCCTTTACTTAGTTCAGAACATACTTGAAGGACCAACATCTCTTCCAGCTACGAAACACCTGGAAAGAGCCAAGGTTTTACACCAGCTGGAATCATGAAAGAGTTAGAGGGAAATCAGCTCCAGCACTGAAATTAGAAACCTTTCCCTTATTACAGTGGTGTTGCAGTTGTGAGCTACCTGATAACGCTGCTTGCCTTGTTTGCATTTCCTGCTTCAACTGATCCCACAGCCTCCAGACTCATTTTGACCTTCATTTCACATATGCTCTTCTTTTCTAATGAGCCAGCACCTAGCCCCACCTATGGCCTTTCACTACTGGACCCATCCTACCCCATCCAATGTTTGCCACCCCAGACCTTCACACCAAATAATCCCACTGCACATGTGTCAACTGGTCACACTAATCAAATGGATATGAAATATCAAAACTAAACTTAAAATTTCAGAATCAAACAAATTCTGAAAATTTGTGGAAGCCTAAGGCCCACAGCCAGAAATAAAATATAACTAACAATTAGTTGGTGTGTAAGAATTTGATTCAGTGTCAAAAGTATAATCCATGGTACTTCTGACCAGAGAGACACTACCTCCATGGAATGAAGTGTCTGAGGGATGACATAATTCTCAATTCCATAATAAATCTAGAGCTATATGTCTAAAATTAGCATGAATTTCATACCCCCACACACATACACACACACACACAAATAAAACTTTACCTGATCTCTGTTCATTCTAGCCATGTTAGGCAAAGAAACCCTTCTTGACTTGAACACTCTTTCTTTTTTCCCTTTAAATAATAATGTATTCAAGAGCAGGAATTATATGTGATATTTCTTTGATGCCAATCACACAGTAGTTGCATAAATATAGCCAATCAATTGACTTAGAAGCTGAGTTAAAATTTTTCTGTGTTCTAATTTCTCATAAAATACAGGACAGAAATGAAAATGGGATTTATAATTCTTAAGCATTTTTTTGGTTAACATATAATGTATTATTTGCCCCAGGGTTACAAGTCTGCAAATCATCAGGCTTCCACATTTCATAGCACTCACCATAGCACATACCCTTCCCAATGTCCATAACCCAGCCATCCTATCCCTACCCCTCCAACCCCCTGCAGCCCTCAGTTTGTTTCATAAGATTAAGAGTCTCTTGAGGTTTTTTCTCCCTCCCTATCCCATCTTGTTTCATTTTTTTCCCTCCTTATCCCCCACAACCCCCCACCCCTGCCTCTCAAATTCCTCATATCAGAGAGATCGTATGATAATTGTCTTTCTCTGATTGACTTACTTCATTCTAAGTATTTCTTGGATACCTGACTTCCTCTTAAGAATTATGATACTCAATTTCACAACAATGAACAAGATAATCAAAGCAAATTTAGCTTCAAGTAAATAAGAACAATGTGTCTTCATGAAAAAGAGGTTTCCACTAACCAACAAAAAAGATGTGTAACACAAACTGATAGTAAATAAGACATATTTTAAGTCTTCCACATTAATTGCTTCTTATGGAAATTGATTTCATTAATTTCTGAAGACAGATAAAGCTAAAGAAAGTTGAATGCTTATGTTTTACTGGGAAATAAAAACAAAAAATACAAATGCAAACCTTATGGGAAATTACTGCTCTTTTGCAAAAACAAAATGTGTTATTGGTTTTCCTGTCTTATTTAGACAGATAACCTGACAGACTAAAGAAAAATCTATTCTCAAAAAGCAAAAAGCAGATGTGATTCCAACCACTCACTCACACAAGTTAGTCAATATTCTTGATACTCTTGCACCCACTTGCAAATATAACGATAAAGCATCAAAAAATAAAAACTTAGGAAAAATGAGCTTGCTTTCCAACAACAGCTTATATAAACCCTGGAATCTGTGGCCCACACACAAGAAACAGCTGTTATCCTAAGACGGTGAAGTCAGAGGCACTGCCTCAAACCAACTGGGGTTCTGCAGAACATCCCACTTTGATAGGATTACTATAGCTGCCAGACTCTACAGATGGTAATAGGACTTGAAAAAGAATAGGAAGGGATCATGATTTTTAACCCTCTTACTTTATTTTTATAGCACAAATTGTTGATCCCAACAAGTTAAAGTGACAGGCCCATGTTCACATACTACATGATGACAAAACTCAGGTGCCTTGACTCTTTCTACTACATCATTATCTTTTTTCAAAGCTTTCTGTTAAGAGGAAAAAAATAAGTTTCAATAAAAAAGTTCCTTATACTACGATTTAGTCCAGGTCAGAAATAACATAATAACTAGTTGATGTTAGAGATCTTCAAATGGGCCATTATTTGCTATGTTTAGGCATTTGAAGCCAACTAATCAAGCACAGACATTTTAGTACATAACTCAGTCAAACAATTTCCTCTTAGGAGAAGCCCTAACTCAAAGCACATAAACAAACATCACACAATTCCCTAAGGCTCAGGGCTTAACTTTTAAAAATTCACATCAAATCAACACTATCGAGAAAAAAAAAAATCAACTAAACCCGAAACATAACATTGAACACTATATGAAAAACAGAGGAGTGTTTAAAAAAAAAAAAAAAAAAAAAGGTTCTTGGCCTAACAAATTTAAAATTCTAGTTTTTGTTTTATCCTGGGACATTTATTAACCATATATAGGGCATAAGAATGGCACTTTCAGACATACTAAGAATGAATGTGCATATATCAAATCATTGTGTTGTGCACCTAAATCTAATACAATGTTATATGTCAATTATGCATCAATTTTTAAAAAGAATGAATGAACATAACAAGATAAATTAGTGTAATACAGCAATAAGCATATTTATGAAAAGCTTTAAACCAGGCACAACTTAAAATCATCATATATTAAGTAATCTACCTTTCAAATCATTAAAGAAAATAAAATATAATGAATCAATGAAAACTAAATCTACAGCTTTAGATCATCCACAAGCCAATGATAAACCTCCCCTCTATTTTCTCCATCCCAGGTACTGACACATGGTTGAAATGGACAGGACTGAAGTTAGGATCCTGCAATATACCACCAGAATCTTACCCCAGGGTGACTCTGATGTAAAAGGATCCCTTCTATATGCAAGGGTCCTTCCAATTTATACTTTCTTCTATTTTATCTCAATCTAATAATATAACTCCCACAACTCTGAGCAAGAAATATACTTCAGTAATGCACTGAAATCCTTTTTTCACCTAACACAAATCAACATTTCCATCTCACCTGGCTTGTAAACCTGAAACAAAAAGTTCAACTGCCAATTTGAACAGGAAAAAGGTAGAGTAACAGAAAGGTGGAGACTTCGAATTTACTGAAACAGGCATATCAACAGGACCTCATTTTTTTTTTTAAAGATTTTATTTATTTATTTGACAGAGGGAGAGAGATCATAAGTAGGTACAGCAGCAGGCGGGGCGGGGGTGGGGGTGGGGAAGCAGGCTCCCCGCTGAGCAGAGAGCCTGCTACGGGGCTCGATCCCAGGACCCTGAGATCATGACCTGAGCCGAAGGCAGAGACTTAACCCACTGAGCCACCCAGGTGCCCCAAGGACCTCATACTTTATCAAGTAAATAAATTCCCACTACCGGGCGCCTGGGTGGTTCAGTGGGTTAAGCCACTGCCTTCAGCTCAGGTCATGATCCCAGGGTCCTGGGATCGAGTCCCGCATCGGGCTCTCTGCTCAGCAGGGAGCCTGCTTCCCTTCCTCTCTCTCTGCCTGCCTCTCTGCCTACTTGTGATCTCTGTCTGTCAAATAAATAAATAAAATCTTTACAAAAAAAAAAAAAAAATTCCCACTACCCCACTGGGCCAGATGGGACTCAGGTAGGTTAGGTACAGCACAGGGGTTGATGCATGGATTACTTAATCTCAATGGCCTGTGCAAAGCCCAGATCCAGCAGAGGCAAGCTGTGTGATCTGGGATTCTTCATTCAATTTCTCTGCACCTCAGTTTCTTCACATACAAATTGGGGAAAAATAATAGTACCTACAACTCACAGAGGATTAAATCAATCAAATCTACTCCTCTAAGTATAGTGAACTACTTTTTAGTAACTGAGCAATTACTAAGTAAGTATGACCACTGTTATACATAATTATGATTATTACCATTAAACTGTCCATGGCCACGTGACTAATAAGAGGTAAAGCAATAATGTCAACTCAGAACCAATGAATGTGTGTCCAAGGGTTCCTTGCACCACATCATCACTAAATACAATAGTTAATTTTCCTAACTGACCTGCTTTTCCTCATATCTAGCCCATATGTCTTCATTTTTGCAAAGGAATATCATGAGATGGATATATTGTTAAAATCCCAATGAATTTGTCTGCTACACTTCCCTGATACACCCAGCAGAGAATTCTATAGTGGTTACTGCAATCAAAAGTACTGGTTGCTTTTTAAAATTAATTAATGTGCTGGAAAACGCTCACATAGAACTTGTTAGCAGGTGAAACTCTTCTGTTCCTTACCTATGAATATACATTTGCCAAATTACCAAAGAAACCAAAGCAAACAAAAACACACAACATGGTAGCCGGCCTTCAAGAATAGCACATTTATGGTACAGACCCAGTGTGATAAATGAATGACCAGACAAAGGCAAAATTCACTTTTACTCTGTGTTCATGGTATACTTTTAAGAAGTGGAGAGAAACACACAAGAATAAATGTCACCTTCCAGGCAGACTTCACGCCGAGGTCCACCACCTCCACCTTCAGCATGGGCGTGCCTCCTGTCACAAGCACAGCAGGGAAGAGCAGTTCCTAACCCTCAAAGGACTATAATGGGCTTGCACTGCAAGGATATAGACCCAAGGATATAGCCCAGCAACTCCAAAAACACAAAAGGCCAGCAGAGACGCAGCATTACCAACCAATGCCTCTCCTCCACTGATGTTCTCTTGTCTTATTTCATAGTTTTTGACACATGCAGCTCATACCTAAAGGGATGTGTGTATAGGTTTTAAAATAAAATAAAAATGTAAAATTTTAAAATAAAAATGCACTAAGTGCTCAGTGTGTGGTATGTGTACAAAAGGTTAGAACTATCTAGAACACTGTTTGGGTACATCACTCTCCAAAACCCTATGCAACAATCTCTACTTGCTCCCATATAGTTACTTCCCAGCAAGCATAAACTGTGAGGGCAGCTGTCTCTGTCTTACCACCATATCACCAACATCTAGCCCAATTCCCAAAACTTGATAGGTGCCCAGTAGACAGTTAAGTGGATGGATGGCTAGGAGGAGGTAAGCTGCTGACACCTGAGGGACTGCCCCAGAGGAGGACTAGGCTGGGGAGGAAGCAGTGCACATTTAGCAGCCCAGAACTTTGGTAAGAGGCGAGTGACTATCTGTCCCTAATTCCAGCCAGTGCTTCAAGGCAAGAGGCAGAGGCGCTAGACCTAAGTGGAAATACAGAGAGGCTTCAAAGGGCCAGGGCAAAGATCCTAGTGAGTAATGGTACTGAGGAGCTCAGCAAGGGGAGTCCATGTTTAGCCTAGGCACCTCCCAGGACACAGAAAGGTACTGTAAGAGCAGAGAGCCCAGCAGACTAGGTCTGTTATTGCTGTCATCTAGATGCACTCTTCTAAAGCTACCTGGAGAAGACCATGGCTTTACCAGTTATTTGAATTTGAGTAGAGGACTGTTTCTTTTGTTGAAACACTGTGTCCTGCAAAAAACTATCTGACTTTTGTCCTTCAATTAAAAATTTTCTAAGGGATGCCTGGGTGGCTCAGTCAGTTAAGCATCTGCCCTCGGCTCAGGTCATCATCCCAGGTCATGATAGAGCCCCGCATAGAGATCTCTGTTCAGTGGGGAGTCTGCTTCTGCCTTTCCCTCTGCCTGCCTCTCTCCAGGCTTGTGCCTGCTCTCTCTGTGTGTCAAATAAATAAATAACATCTTTAAAATAAAATAAACTAAAAGGGCACCTGGGTGGCTCAGTCGGTTAAGCATCTCCCTTTGGCTTAGGTCATGATCCTGGAGTCCCAGGACTGAGTGCCACAACAGGCTTCCTGCGCAGCAGGGAGTCTGCGTCTCCCTTGGACTCTCCTCCCCTCTTGTGCTTTCTCCCTCTCATGCTCTCTCTCAAATAAATGAATAAAATCTTTAAAAAAAAATAAATTTAAAATAAAAAAATAAAATTTCTCTAAGAAAACTGGCAAATAACCTAAATGCTCAACAAAAGGAAAATAATTAAATGCTCCATGCCATAAAATAGTACATAGCCATTTAAAATGTCATCTTCGAATAATAGCTAATAAGATATAGAAAAGAGTCATAAAAAATGTTAAGTGAAAAAAATGGAGGACACAAAACTGCACATAGATAGTGGAGCATCACACTGATTAGACAAAAAATTTTTACTCATTATGGGATTAAAAATGATTGTATAACTTTCTGTACTTTCCAAATTATCTACAATGAAGATAGTTTACTTATAAAATAAGTTATTTATTATTAAAAGAATAAGAACAGATGTGAATAATTTCCTGAAAAAGCAACTGTCAATGTCAGATGGAAGGTTATACAGCTATACCTCCAAAAACCTTTCTGGTGGTTATGGGGGGAAAAAAAATCAGCTGAAAGCAAAACATACCAATCAACCTGTTTAGTTTCCTACATAGAGGATTGCAGATGTTAGCAGAACAGGTCATGGGAGAATGATAACCTTTATAGTTAAATTACACACCTACAAAAAGGAGAGTGATCCTGGATAAAATTAAATGATGGCCCTTTAAATTGTGCCATACTAATAAATAATGGGATTTTTTTTGTTTTTTAAATCTTCCCTTTCATATCTGCCCTGTGAAATATTCTGGGAAACTAGATCAGGATCACAAGGCCTTGGACACTAACGCTTTTACTTGAGAACTCTGCATAAATTATTGATGACACAGAGACTGCACTGTGTTCAAAGAGTCTGCAGCAGATGAAAAGCTTTTATTTTGGTAAAAAGCAAGAGAATGGGAATAAAAACATGTGGGTGGCTAGACTCTACTAAGGGTTGCCAATCTTCGTATTTCCTTTTGCCTTTGTTGTGTGTTCTTCCCTGTTTCCTTCAGAAAATGTCCTACGTTGGTTAATGGCACTTACATCCATTCAGTTCCTCAAGCTAGAAACTTGGGAGCATCCTTGATCTCTCCATCTACTTTACTCCCCTTGCCAAGCTCAACAAGCCTCACTAGTTCTATCCTGCAAATATATCCTGAACCATCATCTCTCTCTCTCTTGACCACTCCCACCCTGATCCTTGCCACCATCACCTCCCACCTTACACAATATAGCCTCCTGGTAGGTCTCCTGCTTCCACTCCTGCTCCACCATTGCAGCCCTATTGGCCTCTCTCCTGGACTGGCAAGACCCGTGCTCCTTCCCTCCTCAGAGCTCTTCCATATGCAGAGCCCCTGCCTGAAAGACCCTTCCTTCACACAGCTGCCTTTCTGGAATTCTGCACCTTAACTCTCAAGTCCTCAGAAAGGCTTTTTCTGACCACCTTGTCTGTAGTCAGAGCCTGATGATCCTCCACGTTGGCTCCTGTGTGATAAATATGGATGTGTTATATATGTTTGACATCTGCCTTATCCATAAAACTGTAAGCTCCATGAGGGTGGCAACCATTTTCGTCTTGTTCACTGTTCTATCTCTAGTAGTTAAACACATTATGTTTTAATGAATTGAAGAATACTTTGTTTTGTCCTTAATTGTAGTATTTTTAGAACTGTATCAGAGTGGGACATAGGAAGTAAATCCCTGACTGTCAAGCCAATTTCTTAAGTCATTGTTTACTTCTGCATTTGTATCCAAAGCACACCCTCCCAGGCCAACTTCTGGAATAAAATTTGGCATGGAGACTTATAACCATGGGAAACATCCCCAGCCTCCAAACACCTGGTATTAAGCTCACTAAAACTACTCTCAGGTGTCACAGACTTCACATTACATCTATTTAATCCAAATCCTTTAATTACTGCCAGCCTAGGAAGTTTCCCAACAATGCACAGAGTATAAAGTGCCACACACTAAATCAATGTAAAATCAAACTGCAGCTGGACAGGCACATTTGCATGGTTTTAAATTTTTCATAGAAGACTCTAGACTCATATGGACACCATATCACAAGGCCCACCTACACAGATTCTGGGAGAGCTTCAGTTCTTGCAATCAAATGCTCTACTTGGTAAACCTTCTCCCTAACTCATCTCATAAACACCACTAAGATTACCATATGCCTGTAATTAAATTGTTCTGAGGCAACACACAACTCTCAGGTTCCAACTGTTTTCCCTATGATAATGACCACTTCTAAACACCCTATATTTAAAATGGAAAGGTGGTATTATTTCTTAAATTTTTCATTCAATTTATGTAAACTAAAAAAAAAAAAAAAAGTTCATCCATTTCCATGTAAATGTTTAAAATGTTCATTCTACCACTTCAAACAAGGGCTCTACGTATCAAAAAGATGAGTATCAGAAATAATTCTGAAAGATGAACCCACAAGGTAACACAAAAAACAAGGGGCTTATACTTTTTTTTCACGACTGACGTCCTTAATTTAGTATTTTGCTCAATCTATTCAATGCAATTTAAATATAAGACCATGGTAGTAAAAATATTAACTCCTCCAGAAAACTTTGTTGCTTTTTATTAGTGCTTAATATATGATAGTCCTTTTACACACACTGCATTAAATCCTCCCAGCAATACTGATAGGTAGGCATCAACGTTATCCCCCACTTCATAGATCAGGTGGAGGTTCAGAGAAGTAAGTAACTTGGCAACATTAAGCCTAAAATAAGTAGCAGAGCTGGGTACTAAACCCATTAGGTCCATGTACTTAATGACTACCCAAAAGCAATGACTATATAAATGAATGCTTGACCACAGAAGATTTCTGAGGTGTCTTCTGGAGTTTTTTCAGATTATAACTGTTCTTCTTTAACTCAAAATCCCAGCTTCCATTACCCATTATAGCTCAAATCACTATTGAGTGAATGAAGAAACATTCACCTAGAATATGGCATATAGTAGGTCCTGTCCTAGGTATTGGTAAAGCAATGAAGAAGAGAAAAAAGCTCCATTCCTGGGGACTAACTAGAACACAGTGGAAAGGGTAAGTAATTACCACGTGATAGGTGGCATTCCGGGAAGCAGTGTGCAGTGACCAACTACCTCCCAATAGGCTTCATGGAGGAAGTAATACATAAGCTGGGATTCTAAGGACAAGCATAGAAAAAGGAAGAAAAAGCATTTCAGTTAGTGAGAAAACACTTTGCAGAGGTGTGAAACTGTAAGCATATGACCTATTAGGTAAAAAGCAAGACTTTAAAGAGAAGCTGGAGTTGACAGTGTCCAGAGGAAAAAGAAAAACCAAGGCTCATCAGACAGGCTGAATGCAGACCAGAAGGGTCTTATATGCCATGCTTAGGAAATAGGGCTTACTCCACAGGTGATGGGGTGCAATCATAGAGGCAGTGTGGCAGAGCTGGAAAGGGCATAGATAGACATGGATTTGAGTCTTCAAGCAGAATCCATAATATCCCTGAACCACTTCCTCCAAAACACACAAAATAACATATTCCTCCTTGGGTTGTGCTAAGGTGTAAATGAATCCATTCTATCTATATGAAACATCGGATACAAAGCAACTGCTGAATTCACCTGCTTCCTTTCACCACTGGGAATTACAATATCTCTAAAACTTGATTTCCCTTTAACTGACAGGTAGAAATCCCAAATGAGTGAAATCAGTTAAAAGTCTAAGAGCCAGGTAAGGTCCCTATATTCCTCACTCTTAGCACAGAGCTTCATCCACATTTGTGAATAAATACATTCATTCCACAGATTTTACTGACCATCAATGATGTGCCAGGCCTTGACATAATAGCTAGGAACACAAAATGAACAATGCAGAACCCCAGCCCCCCAAAACTCCCTGCCATTATGGAGCTTTCAGTTGGGAGAAGATCAGAAAGTAGAAAAAACAGACAATACACAGTAATAAAGAAATTATATAATCTATTAGAAGGTGATAAGTGCAGTAGAAGAAATTTAAACAGGGTAAGGAGATGGGGAGTGCCAGCAAGAAGAGTGGACATAGTAGGCCTCCCTGAGAAGGTACTATTTGCTCAGAGACTTGAAGAAAAAGAGGGAGTGAGCCATGCAGCTATCTGGAGGGAGAGCACTCTGGAAAGAAGGTACATAAAGGGCAAAAACCCTAATGCAGCTGTGTTAAAGGGATAATGAGAAGTCCTGTGTGGCTAGAAAGAAGGAATGTGATAGAAGATAAGATCAGAGAGGTAATGGGACCAGATCCCATAAGGCTTTTACTCTGAGGTTGAAGAAACTGGGGGAGTTTAGCAAGAGAGAAGTCTGACTATTGTTTGAAAAGACTCTCTCTCAAGCTAATGTTGTTTAGAATAGACTTGGGAAGCAAGATTATCAGCCAGGAAACCTTTCTAGTAATCCAGGCAGAAAATGGTATCAGAAATTGTGAAGGTAAAGTTAAGTTTTCTCGACAGAGTGCATGTGAAGATGAGAACATAAAGGCATCGTGGATGACTTCAAGAAATTTTGCCCTGAGCAACTGAAAGGATGGAGCAGTTATGCTATGAAGAGGAGACAGATAAGTGAGTAGTAGGTGGCAGAGGCCCCAGAAATCCGGAATCTTGGTACGTTTTGAGTTTGATGTATTTATGCGCCATCCAAGCGGAGATGCTGAGTAAACCACAAGATGAAAAGGTCTAGAGTTCAGAGAAGTCTAGACTAGACTAAGGGTCTAAACTAGAGAGGTCCAGACTAGGTCTAGAGATCTAGAGATAAAATGTGGGAGATGTCTGCATATAATTGGTATTTAAAGATATAAGAAATAGATGATTAAACCAACATTAACTTTGGAGTCATAGAGTTCTGGATTCGATTCTTGGCTCTGACACTGTGCGACCTTAGACAAGCTTCTTTAAAATCTCTTGATTGGGCTTCTGGGTGGCTCAGTCCACTGAGCAACCAACTCTTGATTTTGGCTCAGGTCATAAACTTGGGGTTGTTGAGATCAAACCCCATGTCGGGCTCCACGCTGGGCATGGAGCCTGCTTTAGATTCTCTCTCTCCCTCTCCCTCTGCCCCTACCCAACCTCCTTCCTAAAAAAACAAAACCAAAAACAAAACACTTTTCTGAATTCATTTCCTCCTGTGTGAAATGGGATAATAAAACCTACTTTGGGGATTAAATGAATTAGGAACACAAAGCACCTAAACGGGTGTCTGGTACATGTCAAGCTTTCAAATGGTATTGGGTTTATCACTTTTTTAAGCAAATGAATGGTTTTATCTAATCTGTTTTATTAGAAAGAAAGGTTCCTCTATTTTTTCCCTTTCTTCCACCTCCCTCATGCCTGTTAAACCCTTCCCCTAAAATGAAAAGTTCTATCAGACACATAAATTTCTTTTCCTTATGAAGCCAAGGAAAGATGACATCTAAGAGAGAAGGAAAGGGGGAAAGGTAGGCATTTAAGCCCACCCCAAAGCTGTGCACTCCAAAAGAACAATGTATGCTGAAAACTAAATAATGACAAGAAGCAGGGGTGGTCCAGAGACAGAGTATGATAATGTACTTTCTTCAGAGCTGAAGCTCTCACCTATGTTTTCTATTGTCCTCTCAAAGCCACTTTGACCCTAAGAAATGTAAATGTAATTAAGCAAAACTGGCTAGAAACTTAAGAAACACATCCTAGGCAAGACAAGCACTAATGCTCCCTGGATTGGAATCTCGGCAACTGTGAAGGGGAATAACATTTGCTCTGTCACAGGGGTATGATGGTGTTATTTGCAAGATTTGGACTTAAAAAAAATAGTATTAATATTAAAATCGGAAGAACTAAAATAAAATTGGCAAAATATTCTGAGTGACTTCAATAAATAGCAAATATACATATTATGATGGCGTAGATGATCACTTCTTCATCTTGGGAGGTGCCGTCAGGCTCCCTTTAGAACTCACTCATGACAAGCGTTCATTGACACAGGCAATTAAACACAGGAAACTCTCTGGCTTCCTCTGAGAGGTCCTGCTGACCTGGGAATATGAGGCAGTTATCACGGAAGCAATACACGTTTAATCAAGAAAATATTTCATGACCTTAAAATTTAATTTGTCTTAAACATATGGCTTCTTCAAATAGAACAGAATTTTGTTGGGCCACGATGGGAAAATTGAAAAGGAAAAGTCTCAAACACCCCAGCAACACATACCAATATTTGCTTCATTAGTCACTATTTTTATCAACACCAATTTCAAAAAACTCTAAAACTATAAAGCATAAATAATTCCTATTTCCCCCACTGGGAAGCTTAAGTCAAAATAAAAAGTTAGTAAGACTGAATACATTTCCTCCCCCAAATTGCTATAACCAGACACGAGGAAGTAGAGCAAGACAACAGCAAGGTGTTCCAAAGATTGATTATTAATAGCATGTGTTTTGTGATGATTTGAAGTTAACTCATTCTTGAAAGTCTAGTTTTTTTATGGATGACTATGATAACTCTAAAACAAAAAGGTAAATTGGTTTGCATGTTGCAATGATGGTTCAAAACATTATTTATCCCACCCTTAAGTTATACTGAAAACTTCAAAACCAAAAAAGAATTATTATTAATTACTAACATTCATGAAAGAATACATATGGAGTAGAACCATCAGGTTAAAATATATATTCGGGGCACCTATGTGGCTCAGTTGGTTAAGCAACTGCCTTCGGCTCAGGTCATAATCCCAGGGTCCTGGAATAGAGCCCCACATCAGGCTCCCTGCTCAGGGGGGAGGCTGCTTCTCTCTCCCCTGCTCCCCTACTTGTGCTCTCTCTCTATGCCAAATAAATAAATAAAATCTTTAAAATATATTCAACATAAAGGCCCTATAGATTATGCTAAATCACACCTTAATATTTAATTACACAAACTTTTCCTCAAAAAGAGAAAAAAATCCACTCATGGATCAAAGATTCAAAAGCAGACAAGAAAAATGTAAAAGCCTTAGGAGAAAACACGGGAGGTTTTAATAATTTTTTTTAAAATCCTGGAGAAGGGAAGGCCTTTGTAGACAAGACACAAAACAAGACCCATAAACAAAAAAGTTTGTAAGCCTGACTACATAAATATTTAAAATATCTGCATGAGAGAAGAATGCCATTAATAAGACAAAAGGCAAATAACAAGCTGGAAAAATTTATTTGCAAAATACATGGCAGAAAAAAAGATTACTTTCTTAATGTAAAATAAGCAATTATACATCAATTAAAAACCAATTTTATATTATTTAACAATGTCCAACCTCATTCATAATTAAACATAGTTATGAGATATTATTTTAAACCATCAGATTGACAAAGATAATTATTTAAAATTATTAATGCTTCCTATGAAATGTTACCCGCATTTTAAGGTAAGAAAACTATGTAATCTTTCTAATATCACAGGAAGTGAGAGAATAGCCATTTTTTAGTTTGTTCATACACAGCACTGGTGAAAGTGAGGTGAGCAGGTATCTTCGTACATGATTATTGATGACATCTTATGAAAGACTCTTCGTGAAAAATGTCATAGACTCCATAGCCATAGCCCCTGAAAGTGCTACACAATTTTTCCTGCTCATGAGACAACAGCTTATCTACTGTTAAAAAAATTAAAATATACCAAGGTCTTGTGCCTTGGTATAAACAGAAGAACTACAAAAGCAGGACTTACATATGCTAAATACTGTGTTCTTAGGTCCATCAGTATCCCAAATAAGGGAAAACACAAGGCCAGATGTTACACTGCCTTCCCACTCTTCTCCTAAGACCTGCATAGTCATCCCACACACAAGTCTGTCAGACAGGGTACTCTGACTTCTGCCCCACTCTCATTACTGCCAGAGGAACTACACTGGCTATAAGACCCAGATCATCTATGTAACTCAAGCCTGCCAATCAGAAAACAATGTTTGGCATTGTATTTAATAGGGAATAAAGAGAGAGACACTCTGTCTGATCTCTATCTCTTAGTGTCTTACACTTTGCACTTTACCATGACTAAAAATCAAGGTACTATCTAGCCCAGGCAGAAGCTACAAAACAGAGCACATACTGTGATGGGCTATTTGGAAACAACCATCAAAATTTTAAATTCATGAACTCATCCGCCCATACCACTTTGAGCAATTTATTCTGCAAATACACATACTCAAAAAGACTTGTGCTATAAATTGAATGCTGGCATCCCGCCTTGCAAAATTCATAATGTTGAATCCTAATGCCCAAGATTATGGTATTTGGAGGTAGGGCCTTTGGGAAGGGATTAGTTCATGAGGGCAGAACCCTCATAAATGGGATTAATGCCCTTATATAAGAGACCCCAAAGAGTTCCCATGTCCTCCTGCCATGTGAGGACACGGTAAGACGATGGCATATATGAACCAGGAAGCTGTTTCTCACCAGAATCTAATCATGCTAGTGCCTCGATCTTGGATTTTGCAGCCTTGAGAACTGCGAGAAAAAGATTTTTCTGTTGTTTATAAACCACCCAGGTTTACAGTATTTTGACACAGGAACCCAAACGGATTAAGAGAACTTACAATAGCCAAACCTGAAGACAACTTAATAGCCAATCAACAGACGACTGTTAAAACGTGGTACAGTTATATAAAGGAATTTTTTTAAAAGCTGTTTTTTAAAAAGAATGCAATCAATATAAATGGTAAGTCTCTAAATCTTTTTTCAACACTTGGTTAAAAAGGCAATAATTTAAGGAATATAAAAGCATGGGTAAAAAGCTCCCACTTGTGTAAAATAAAAGGAAGAAAAAATATATACATACATGTATTATGCAAGGTTATTTCTGAAAGGTTACATATGGCCACCCACATTCCTTGGCTCGGAGCCCTCTTCCTCCATCTACAAAGCCAGTAACAGCAGGTTGAGTTGTTCTCATATCTCATTATTCTGGCCTCTTCTGCTCTCCTCTTCCACATTTTTTTTTATTTTATTAGAGAGAGAGCAAGCACAAGCAGGGGACGGCGGGTGGGGGAGGGGAGACGGAGTGGGAGAGAAAGTCTTAAGCAGGTTCCATGCTCAGTGCAAAGCCCAACACAGGGCTCGATCTCATGAGCCTGAGATTATGACCTGAGCTGAAATCAAGAGTCAGACGCTTAACCAACTGAGCCACCCAGTGCCCCCCTCCTCTTCCACATTTAAGGACCTCTGTGATTACACTGGGGTCACCTAGATAATCCAGGATAATCTCTGTATTTTAAAGTCACCTTATTCACAACCTTAATTCCATCTAATACCTTAATTTCCCGTTGTCATTTAAAGTAATGTATCTACAGGTTCTAGAAATTAGGACATGGACATCTTTAGAGATTATTCTGCTTACCAAAGGCAAGGGCATGCAGTTTAAGGAAAAGGATTTTCTTATTTTTCTTTAAGGCAAAAGATGCTTTGCTGAAATAGCCTATCCAGCTATTTTAGGAAAATGGGAACATATGTATGCATGCAGACAGAAGGAGCATTTATATATGAGAAAAAGGAACTTTTTAAAAGATGATATACATGGGAAGAGAGTAATAATGCAATGAGAAACAATGTATATGAAACTGTATGGAAAAGAGAACATTCTGGCTAGCACCAAGCATTAATCAAATTTTCCCAGTAGCAAATGTTTTGCAGACCTTCATTTTTCGCTAATACTAATTCTTTTAAAGTATCCATACTACTGCTCTATAGCTCTGGCTGATTTAGTGACTGTAACATGAATCCTTGGCACATAAACATCTCTAAGCTTCACTGGAGGAGAAAAGTTGAACACTCCAGCAACAGCAGAATCTGCAATGAATAACCAATCTGTTTCCTCACCTTTAAAATTACATTCATCTTCAATGTAGAAATAAATGAATATGCAGTAGAAATTCAAACCTGTATTTCAGTATGACACATTTCTAACCCCTTTAAATGAAAATCAACTAATATGTGTACACACACATCACCCAGGCTTCCTTGCTCACTAGTGAAGCCTTGAAGACTTCCCCAGAGAAATCTTTGAATATTCCAGAAAGCATCTTCTATCAAAAGTAACTCTGCATCAATCCAGGGAGAAGGGAGTAGATGGTGAAGGGAAGAAAGAAGAAGAAAAGATGCGGGGGGGGGGGGGGGGGGGGAAAAAAGGAGAGTAAGGGGGCAAAAAAAAAAAAACCGGGGGCCTCGCGTTGTTGCGGGCGAGTGCGGGCACGACGGGCTG
>NW_019154111.1:23353409-23404269 GCF_002288905.1 Enhydra lutris kenyoni
AAAAAAAAAAAAAAAAAAAAAGATTTGTCAGGGTACATGTATATAATTCCATGAACTAAGTTTTATAGAATGAAACTAGAGAAAAGTACTGTTCAAGACACTAGATTAATTCAGTTAATTGTAGATCCTTTTGACAAAACTATCTTACTACATAAGCTCTATTAAATGCAAATATGAAAGTCTATATCAGCAACATTTTCTACCAGTGATGGTTTCCCAAAAGATAACTGGTACTTATCAGCACTCCATAGTGACAAAACCAGATCCACTCGGGAAGAAATGAACTGGATCAGCAGATTAAGATTCTAACCTTTAAAATAAAGTTACCTACAGCCATTCCCTAGAGACTTACAGTGAAGCAACCTGTTCAGTTTAAGTATGCCATGCAGACAGGGGATTTTCTGTGCAGAGTAAATATATACTTACCCACCAACTGACCATGTGTGAAGTTCTTAAAATGAATCGGTTTCCATGTACAACCATGTTATTGATGAAACTTCTTGGGCTCTTCTAGCTCCCATGGCAGATTGTTACCCTTAATACCACTCTTCAAACTTTGCAGGACAATTTGTGGAACCAAGCAGTGTGGTCCATGACTATAAAGAGGAGGGTCAACCGGCCCAAACTGAACTCAAGTCCAACTCACCAGGATCACAGCCTAACCAAAGGTCCCAACCATCCCCTGGCATCTGCACAGATGTGGAACAGGGAGGGAATGTTTTAAAAATATATATATATTTTTTTACACACACAAAAATATTAATTTTTTAAAAATAAAATTAAAAGCTCTCTTTTTCTTATACAAAAGAGAGAAAGTGAATGGTATTATTGCATTCTTCTGTGACCTTATAACTTCTGAATTTACACAAAGATACTTTAAAATATATACCAAAGAAATGTACATTTCTAGGGTAGGGTAGTCTGAAAATAGGAACCATGTATTTTAAACTTTTGATGTCTTATGTCTTTCAATTCCATTTCTAGGAATTCACCCTAAGGTAAAAACCATGGCTATGTGCAAAGATTTAACCACAAGAATGTCTATTATAGGGGGAAAAAATACTAAATAATCATTACTGAAGGATTAGTTAAAAATATGTTTCAACCTACAATAAAATAATCTATGGCCATTAAATTTGAAATTGAGGCAAAATGCCACTAAAATACTGTGGCAAAATATGGGGCACCTGGGTGGGTCACTCGGTTAAGCAACTGACTCTGGATTTTTGGCTCTTGCCATGATCTCAGGGACCTGGGATCAAGCCCCAAGATAGGTTCCCAGCTCAGAGGGGATTGAGGATTCTCTCTCTCCCTTTCCCTTAGCCCCTCCTCCTGCTTGCATACACACACTCTCTCTCTTTCTCTCTCTCAAATATATATATAAATCATAAAAACAAAACAAATAAAAAAAAAAACCTGTGGCAAAATAGAACATTGTTAAATGAGAAAAAAGCAGACTGTAAAGTACTATCTACAAAATGGCATCCTTTCATACATATACTCAAAGACTATTTTATGTTAAAACAGATTAAGAGAAGTTATCACAAAGTGGGAGGATTTGAGATCTTATTGAAGATATATGCCTTAAAGACAGAGTTGGAAATGTTCACTGGATTTTACACACACACACAGCTGTCTGTATCTTTGCATCTACGTATAATATCAATCTCTCAGTACACTGCCCTGTAAGTGCTCAGTCCATACATGCTGACTTGTAGCTATACTTATATAACTACCCACTCAACACTTAGCATTTGTAGAGAATGATTTTAAGCCATTTACATATACCCTTTCAGCATGGGCTATGTGTTGTCCTCAACTGAAAGATTACAAATTAATCAAAGATTACTTGCCCAGTAAAAGGCCAAACAAAGATTCAATCCCATCTATCTGACTCCAAAACTCAGAGCCTTCTCTTTCTTCTCCCTCTCTTTTTTCACGATTTGTCTTATTTAAAATGTCTACAGTGAAAATGAACTCTGGTGTATTAAGGAAACCACGTTATTTTTTTTTCTTTTTTAAAAAGATTTTATTTATTCATTTGACAGAGAGAGAGGAGAGAGAAAGGGAGAGAAAGAGCACAAGCAAGTGGAGTGGCAGACAGAGGCAGAGGGGAAGCAGGCTCCTGACTGAGCAAGGAGTATCATGCGGAACTTGATCCCAGAACCCTGGGATCGTGACCTGAGCGGAAGGCAGGCGTTTAGCCGACTGAGCCACCCCGGCATCCCACCACGTGTTATTTTAAATGTAAAAAGATTAAAATGGTTTCATGTTATAAAAATAGCTCTCACCCTGTGAGAGATAAAAATGTCATTAGGGTATCAATCAATGCTCACTAGGGGATAGTCTTATTTATAAGGAGGATTAAAACTGGTCAGCAAAGATTAATACTGGAACCAGAGTGAGAAAGTCTTTTTCAGCAATAGCAACTGCCAAACCCTACCATCTGCTGTGGTCTCCTCTAGTTGGCATATTAGAACTATCTTCCAAGTAGATTAGGAATGATCATTAGCAATGAAGAAGGCTCCAGGTAAATTACAGGAAAGTTACCACATTAGATCTATCTTTTTAGCACCTAGCATTTAGCAAGTATTTCCCACTTAAGGCTACAGTGGTAAAAGCCCAGGCTTTTCTCTCCCACCATCATCCCCCTACCCCTTAAAGAACATAGGGCACTAAATATTTTACAAAAAATTTTTCTCCTCAGAATCTCCACACAATGAGCACAAGTATCTGAAATAACTATTTCAATGCAGTCTCGGGTCATTCTCATTCCTATATAGACTAATGTCCCTCAGAAGCCCACTGTAGTAAATCATTTCCCAAAGCAACCATTTACCATCAACTTGACAACTTAAATGTTGGGCAGTGATAAGCTAAACTCTAGTATCAGATATTGGAGTCAACTCTACCTAGAAATAATTTCATGAAATTTAAGATAATGCTATTTGCCATATAATTAAAAGTTTCATGTGATCTCTCCCTCACACCTTCAGAAGCAGTAAAAAAAAAAAAAAAAAAACAAAAAAAAAAAAAAACCAGGGAACATAAGAACAATTTTAAAAAACTTAAGTGCAACACAGTATGCTGACATGTAAGAGATAATTTTAATAGGGTAATGAAAATTGAATAAAATATTCCTTCCATCTCCAATAGGAGAATCTGAAAAGATTATAGTAGTCGAGTATCCTGATTTTCAAAGAAACTGTCCAGTCAATTCAAAAGATGATGGTCAGCGGCTAGGATTAACTTCTCTGAGTCAGTCTTCTACCACAGGACTATCAGATGTCCAATCCACGACATCTGAGTTAAACTGAGCCTTGCTCAGTTTAAATGGCATCATAAAATCTTTGCCTCTTCATCTTAAAATTGGCTCTCCTCAGGAAGCTTTGGTGGTAGTGCTGTATATTAAGGGTATACCATAAAAAGGCAATGCTGTGTATTTTCATACAAAATACAAGATCATAGGACCTTGCTCCCAAATGCCAAATTCTTCTGATCACCAGCATAAAATACCAATGTTCAGAGGAAGGCTGCGTCCTAAAACATGGCACACACAATTGCTCCGACTGCCCGTGAGGCTTCTATGGCAGCTGCTTAGGGCAGGACAGCTCTCTCCATGTCACACTGCCTGCGTGCCTGAAGCCAGGGTGCTGGGGCCAACCGAAAGCTTTTAATCTGGTTAGAAGGAGGAAGAAACTTCATACGAAGCAACCTGCTGAATTTTGTAAGAGTCTAACAGGCCTGTAGGCTGAAGTGTTAAACAATGGCATGAAAAAAAAAAAAAGTCTGACACTAGTATCACACCCATTCCTACCAGTCAAAAAAGATTTTAAATTGAGACTGGGTTGGAAGAGTCAAGCAATTGGGGTTTTCCCATCTGATACAGGGCATTTTATTATTAGGCGACTACTATTTCAGAATACAAAATGGGCATCCAAATCCAAAAGCGTATGAATGCAATAGATGGTTGCCCCAGGAAAAGCCGTAACTGCCACCTAAAGGCTCCTGGCCCCACTTCCTTTTTCTGTTTCAACAGGATTCTCAGAAATGGCAGCTTGAATGATTATCTCATTTTCACAGGGGCTGGGAAGGAAACTAAGTACAAAACCTAGCACAGCTGCTACGTTAGCCTTGTTTCTACTACCGATTTTCAAAAGCAAAAAAATAAAGTCCAGTCAGCAAAAGGAGTAAAATACCCAGTAATTTCCTATCCAGATTCTACTGATTCATGATAAATATCACACTGTCCCTCATTCCAGACATGTCATTTTGGGGGCGCCATACAAGACAGATGATGAAATATGCTGCATCGTTTGGAATGACATCCGATCATCAGTAACAGTGACTGTGACTACCATAGAGTGCTGTTCACTATTAGCGAGGTGGCTCACAGCGCGAAAGGCCAAACAGAATTTTTGGTGCTTCAAGAATAAGGAGGTCTAATAAAACAGGAAAGTCAAGCCTTCATGTGTGGAATGAGCTTCCCAAACCATAATAAACAATTCCCAGAGAGAGTTCTTAAATAGAAAGTAACTATTTTACTTGCCAGCATGGGACCTCCACAAATGCAGTCCAGGTCAGAAAAAGAAAACCAATATCTCAGGCTTTTAAATGCTTAAACCCTAAGAAACCTCCAGAATTATTTATGAAATAGGCATGAGGCTATATATTTTTTTGTCTGTATCTCAAAAATTCCCAATCATCTGGTTGTTCATATTAGATCCTGAACTAGCAAATTCTCGGAGGACTGTATAGTCTGCAAAGAATTTACTCAAAGGCTAACCCTAATTTTTTGAAACTACAAATTAGAGTACATTCAATGCCAAAGGAAAGGAAAAATTAATTCTATAAACAGTCCAGTTTTATCCTGCTTAAAACTGTCAAGTAGAGAAAATTCTTAAAGTATTTATGAAAAAGCTATTTTCATGCTGGCAGCAGTGGTTAAAATGGAGACATTTCATTTATTAAAAAGAAAAAATCTAAACAACAGCTTTAAATAATCAAGTTCCTGTGAAGTGAAAGGGTTTGAAAATGATGAAATTGAAGGAAAGTTAATATTTCTACTATATATGTACTTTACTTTAAGTAAATTAAATATACTGAATAAAATTTGAATTTGCAGATGATGATGTGCTTTTTAAAAAGGTATACCCCCCCAAAAAAAAACTAAAAATAGAAAATGTTGCTCTCATTCATTTGAAATATTCTACTGACAAAAGAAATCAATGCACAATTTCAGGAAACAAAGGCGAGGCATACTCTCCATCCCTGACTTATTGTTCCATTCTCATACCACACACACACAGCTGGTGTTATGCAGACTCCAACTTCCTCCACAAGAGAGCCTGGAAAAGGTCAATTTAATACTAAAAACAAATGGACTATAGTCAGGTGTGCAGCTGGTGACTACCCAGCAGATGAAGACCCAAGGACACAGAGACCTAAGTATTTAATATCTAAAAAACCCAACTCTCCAATTCTCTACATGGAATCAAAGGTAGGCACAGAGTCTTTGCTTAGTGAAACCTTGAAGGAAAACTAGGCATGCCGCAACAACACAGTAAAAGTATTTCATAATATGGATAATAGTACTGGGTACAGTGGGAATGCTGTCTGTTCCCCTTGAGAGAGCCAAACAAAAACATCTCTGAAACATGCCAGTATAAAACCTAAAGGAAACAAAACCAAAAGTAAACTCAGAGGTCTTTTGTTTCCCTATTATTCCTCCTTAAATAGCAATAATTCTTTGCACCCCACGTAAGAATCAAGAAGACTTTATCGAATGCCATTTAACTGAATTAAATGGAGTTTAAGTAATGCGTAATTTGCCGCAGCATCTATATCAAGTATCATAAAGCTTTATAAGAAAGAATTACAGATGTGTGTGACTTTAAGAAAAGTTAACAAACAAAAATACGAACACATAAACCAGATAAATTGGGGAATACTATTTGTATTTAAAAGATTCTCCTTGAATATCAAGCTTGAGCTAAGTTAAAATATAGCACCACTACAAACGTACGAATTCCACATTTTCCTCAATAAAGAGACGGAAACTGACATTATAGTATTTAATAAGCAAGACACTGAGAAATGAGATTAAGCACAGGTATTAGGTGAAGGAAGCATAAAACCAGGACCACTAATGTTCTGTCTTTAAACAGCTCTTCCCAACACATCATAGACTTCCCTATAAAAAACTATTAGATGGACAAATTACCTTTAATATTTAGTTTGGTAGCCACAAGGTGAGTAAACCTCCCAAGTCCTAGAGAAATGGAATGCAATTGGAAGGATAAGGCAATAACATCAAAGACTCTAATATAATAATATATAATAAAAGGTTAACATTCATTGAGCATTTACTAGGTAATAAGCATTTTATGGGGTTTAAAACTCAAAACAGTCCCATGATATAGTACTATGTATATGCTCATTTAAGAGAATATACTGAGGTGAAGAGAAGTTAGCTAACCTATCCAATGTTACACAGCTGCAAGGGTAAGGATTCCAGCCCAGAAAGTCAGACTCCACAGCATGCAAACCAGGAACGATGCACTTTGCATTATGAAGTGCAACAAGGTGAGGCACCTGGCTGGTTCGGTCAGTACAGTGTGCAACTCTTGATCTCGGTGTTGTGAGTTCGAGCCCCACGTTAGATAAAGAGATTACTTAAAAATAAAATCTTTAAAAAAAGTGCAAAAATGTATTCAAAATGTGTGATGTTTTTTACTAAGGAGCAGTGACTATAAGGGTAGGGTAGAAGAGGGGGCAACAGGGGAATGACGACTTTGGAAAAGGAGTTGAGAATATCTGTTGTGTTAAAGGAATGTCTATGATGATGATCAAAGGATGACTTTTTAAAAAATGAGAATAACATTAGGAGGACCAGGGAAAGGCATGGAGTAACTGGTAACTGAGATGAACTTCAGAGTGAAATAGCAGGTGAGATCTGAATAGCTGGAAATAAGGGTAAGATCCAAATAGAAGGCCTGTCATGAGAAAAGGCAGTCAGGAAAAAGCAAATAATACATGCAGAGTAGTAGTAGGAGTTAAGCTGGGAAAGAACAGTAGGGACCACATGGTGGTTAGCTTTAAACACCTGGGCAAAAAGTTCATATCTAGTTCAAAAAGCATTGAAGAGTTCTTGAGAGTGTTTTGAACAGGTGCTGGGTATTGAACAGCTATTTGGCATAAAAGAATACAAATGGCACAATTCCTATATACTAAGTCCAATGTAAAACTAACCCTAAATATACAAATCAGAAAATTATTGCCTCATAAGGAGGGAAACTGGAAGGGGCAAAAGGGAACTTTCTGAAGTGACAAAAGTGCTCTCTATCCTATGTGGATAGTGCTTACAGGTGTGTGTGAAATTAAAATTGTCAAAACTCATGGAATTGAACATTTAATATCTGTGTCTTTTACTGTATAGTAGTTAGATCTCAATTTTTTTAAAGGTCAAAAAAGTAACTTGTAGAATGGACCTAGATATAGAATAAGGGGAGCTGAGACAAGTTAAGGTGACTATTACAGAAACCCAAGAGAATACTACTAGAAGTGAGAAGACCATGGATGCAAAGAGAAGCTAGAAAAGGACTGCTCACATGTAAATTATGCATGTGTAAAAGATTTATATAAATCAGTGTCAATGTAAATAAAGTATATTTGAATGATTTACAATTTAATTCTTCTTGTTCACTTAGAATGTAGACTGCCAGAAGGCAGGGAACAAACTTAAAAGTTTTTCCACTTAAAACAATTTTTTCCGGGGCGCCTGGGTGGCTCAGTGGGTTAAAGCCGCTGCCTTCGGCTCAGGTCATGAGCCCAGGGTCCTGGGATCGAGCCCCGCATCAGGCTCTCTGCTCAGCAGGGAGCCTGCTTCCCTTCCTCTCTCTCTCTGCCTGCCTCTCTGCCTACTTGTGATCTCTGTCTGTCAAATAAATACATAAAAAATTAAAAAAAAAAAAAAAATTTTTTCCTCATTATTTTCAATTTGTATCCATTTGATGCTATCATTATACCTTGATTATACTCTAGCTTATATCAAATATACATGCAGGGTCTAGTGTTTCTGGTATAGAAAACTTTTAAAATAATTAAACTATAGATTACTTATCATGTGCCATTAAGGGCTTCCCATCCTACCTACCTATTTCATTAGAGCATTACAACAGTCCCATGAGGTAATCTATTATCTCCATTTTAATATGAATAAACTGAGGCTGAAAAAGATGATGCCCACAGCAACACAGTAAAACCATGTTTTTGTCTGTCTCAAAGCCCTCTTCTTAAGCACTGTACTATGTACTTACACCAAAAATAACAAAGTAGGTCTACCTGGGACCAACACAGGAAGAGGGTGAGAAAAAGTCAGTACAGAAGAACTCAAACCCCAAACCCCGAGTATATTCATTTCCACAGCTTTCAAAGATGACATTAGTTAACTGGGGGTTATTACAGGACTGCCATTTTATAAACCACCTAAAACAGGGGTGGGGGTATTGATGTTAGTTGCTTTAGACATCAGATAAATGTTTACAGATCCATATTTATAATGCATATATATAGCATGCTATTGGAAATCAGTTCAATCTCTATCAAATCTGGCTTTATGCAAGTTAAAGACTTTTGGAAATTATCAGAACTAATGTCAAATAATTAGAAAAGGTTCTTAAAGTCAATTTGAGCTCAATTTAATTTTTAAAGGTGACAAATGCCAACTGAATCTGTTTTTGGAGAAAAGCTAGTTTAAATCTCTTGAAATCATAAGAATCCAAAGATTTATCAGATTTGTAAAAAGGCCAATAACTCAACAGGACCACAAGACCAGTTTCATAAGAAGGGGATCCTGTTTTCAAATATAAAAATTCTTAAGCTTAGATCTTTCTAACTAAAGAAATGTGAATATTTTGGCAAAAGCTAAAGTGAAGTTACTTCTAAAATATAATAAAGTGATTTTCTAAAATATAAAAAACAAGAGGAAGAAATATAGTTTATCTTGTTGAAAGAGCAAATGTTTGGGGGACTATAAAAACATTTTACACGAACATAATTTTAAGTGTTCTAGGTATAAACCATTCTTACTTACTTGTTAAAACATATCTACAAAAGACTTCTTCATGGCAACATTTGTTTTGTGAAGTTTCATTTTTTAGGCTATTTAAGATGTTTTCAGAAGTTCAAACAAGTCCTCCTAACTCAAATTAATGACATTTTACTAATAACATCACTTTTACATTTTACTCTACTTTTTCAAGGAACTTGTATTCAGTGGGTAAGAAAGTTACTCTACTCCAGATAAGCATTCTTTTATCAATGAAAAAAAAAAAAAACCTATTCTTTTAAGTTTATAACTATTTTATTTATTTATTTTTTAAGATTTTATTTATTTATTTGACAGAGAGAGAGAGAGAGAGAGAGAGTGACAGAGAGAGGGAAAAGCAGACTCCCGCAGAGCAGGAAGCCCAACGTGGGGCTCAATCCCAGGACCCTGGAATCATGACCTGAGCCAAAGGCAGACACTCAACTAACTGAGCCACTCAGGTGCCCCAGTTCATAACTATTTTAACATTGTTGGGTGAAATTAAACTATATGAAGAGACAGAAATACCATGTTTATGAATTGGAAAGTCCAATATTGTTAAAAAGTCAACTATTCCCAAATTGCTTTCTAGATTAAAACACACTTCCAATCAAAATCCCAGCAGGACTGTTTGCAGAAATTGACAAGCAAATTTTAAAATTTCTGTGGATATGAAAGGATCAAGTATAACCAAAGCAATTTTGATAAAGAACAGACCTGGAGGGCTTACCCTACCTGATTTCAGAAGTGATGATAAAACCATAGCAATCAAGACTATGCTATCGTTCTGAGAATAAACACACAGATCTCTAGAATAAAATACAGAGACAAGAAATATAGGGTCAAATGATTTTTTATAAAGTTGCCAATTCAATGAGGAAAGGACTGTCTTTTTTCAAGAAATGGCACTGAAACAACTGAATTTTGTGGAAAGTATGAATGTCCACCTTTACTTCAAACTATACATGAAACTTTACTCAAAATAGATCAAAACACACAGAGAAGCAAAACATATAGAACATTTGGGAGAAAAGGTAAGGAAAAAATCATTACAATCTTGGGTAGGCGAACATTTCTTATATCTGACTCAAGAAACTGAAAACCTGGACTTCATCAAAATTAAAAACCACATTGCTAATAAAACTAAAAGCTATTAGCTATAAGAAAATAGTGTCAATACATATATCTAACAAAGGACTTGTATCAAAATATATGAAGAACCCTCAAAACTCATTAAGACGAACACCCAGTTTTTTAAAATGAGTAAAGTACTTAACAGACACTTCATCAATGAAGACAGACCAATGGCCAATAAGCACATGAAAAGATGTTCAACATCTTTAAGAATGAGGGAAATGCAAATTAAAATTGTATCACAAAATGTTAACACTACACATCCACTAAATTAGCTAAAATTAAAAACACTGACAATACCAAGAGTTGACAAGAATATAAAGCAACTAAGCTCCCACATGTTGCTGATGGGAAAGTAAAAAAGTATAATCATTTTGGAAAAGTTTGGAAGCTTCTCAGCACTTGCCTTTCTAGGTCTTTACCCAAAAGAAAATAAAACATATGTCCACTCTGAGAATTATACAATTATAGTAGCATTAATCGTAAGAACCCAAAACAGGTAACAACTCAGTATCAATAGGCATATGGCTGAGCCAATTATGTTATTTCTATTAACTCAGTAATAAAAAGAAATGAACTACCGATGGCCACAAACACAGCTGAAAACATTATGCTGAACAAAAGAAGTTATTCACAAAAATAGTATACATTGTATGTCCCCATTTATATGAAATTCTAGAGATTTGGAAATTGACTGCAAAGGGACACAAAGGAACCTTCTAAGGTTATAGGAATGTTCTCTATCTTGATTGTAATGATAAGGACGGTTACATATATGTATATATTTGCCAAAATTCATCAAACTGTTATATATTTTATCCTATGTAAATTGTCTTTCAATAAAATTATCTAAAGAAAAAATTGTTTTCCCTTGTCATATTTGGCATATTATGCAATGCCAATTCCAATGCGAACCAACTATTTTTCTTTGATCCATGGGTACTGATATCAAAAATAATCTCATCTACATTGTTTTAACTGAATGAGAAATATAATTTTAGTATTATTAACCTCTCTGTTCTTCTCTTCCTGCCTCACCACCTATATCCAGTTGAACTTTAAATTTCTTGAAAGCTTTTTGCTCTCTTATTTCTTCTCACATGTTAATCCTCTGTATTCAATAAATATTTGTGAAATTGAATCACAGTCTCTATATCCTGTCTTACTTTTGTTACCTATGTTATTCTGATAACAGACTAAAAGTCTTCAAATGTCATAGGGTTTTGTCGACTTTATTTTTTCTCTCATTTTTTTTTTTTTTTTAATATGGAACGCTTCACGAATTTGCGTGTCATCCTTGCGCAGGGGCCATGCTAATCTTCTCTGTATCGTTCCAATTTTAGTATATGTGCTGCCGAAGCGAGCACTCTCTCTCATTTTTTAAAAGATATTATTTATTTATTTGGCAGAGAGAGTGCAAGAGAGCACAAGCAGGAACAGCAGCAGAGGGAGAAAAGAAGGTTCCCTGATCGTGGGAGGGACACAGGGCTCTATCCCAGGACCCTAGGATCATGACCTGGGCCAAAGGCAGATGCTTAACCCACTAAGCCACCCAGGTGCCCCTCTCTTACTCATTTTTAACACAATCTTTTTCAAACAAACTAATATGCAAGAACCCAATATGTAAAACAGAGTATATTTATAAGTTCAAATGTATAACATTTAGTCATAAAATCAACCAACAAGAACATAAGTTCATCTATCAGTCTTACCTATACATCAAAAGTAGTTATTATTTTTTTAAAAGATTTTATTTATTCATTTGACAGAGAGAGACACAGTGAGAGAGGGAACATAAGCAGAGGAAGTGGGAGAGGGAGAAGCAGGCTTCCTGCTGAGCAGGGAGCCCGATGCGGGGCTCGATCCCAGGACCCTGGAATCATGACCCGAGCCAAAAACAGACGCTTAACAACTGAGCCACCCAGGCGCCCCAAAAGTAGTTACTTTTAATATTGAATATATCTGTTTTTCTTTTAGCTTTACAGTTATTAAAAAGAAAATTCAGATTAAGAGCAGGGTCATTGAACTAAGGCGTATGGGCCAAAATCTGCCTACCACCTGGTTTTGCAGCCCTTGATGTAACAATTTTTTTTAACATTTTTAAATGGTTGGGGGCAAAAAAATAAAAGAAGAGCATTTTTTGGTATGTGAAAATTATATGAAATTCACATTTCTGTGTTCATAAATAAAGTTTTACTGGAATAGAGACACACTCATTTGACTATGGCTGCTTATTTGCACAATGGCTGAGTTGAATAGTTGCAAAAAAAGACTGTATGGGCCACAGGTCTAAAATATTCACTATCTGGTCCACTACAGGAAAAATTGGCAGACCCCTGACTTAGAGAAGCCCACCAGCATTCTGCGGAACCAACTTCATAGAAGAGTTTAGAAACTACTTGTAGTAAACTATATTTTCCAAAGATGGCCACAAAAATATTTTCCATCCTACTTGCTCTTCTTCAATCCAAACTTGCCATTCTCTCACCAAAACAAGGAGTCTAATCCCCTTCACTTTGAATCTGGGCTTGTCCTGGTGACTTGGCTGGCCAACATAATATGGTGGTTGTGGCTCCTGAGACCTCCAAGACTAGGCCATAAGAAACCCTGCAGTTTCCTCCTGGAATTCTTAGAATGCTCCATCATGGGATGCTTCCCCTGAGAACCTAGCACCATGCTATTAGAAACTTGAACCTCATGGAGAGGATAAGTATAAGCTTACCTGCCTACACCCCCAACTAAGTCCCACGTCAACAGCCAGCTTCAACTGATATCCAAGTGGGAGGGCTATCCTGGACCTCCATCCAGCTCAGGTTAAGACTTTAGATGACTCCTGGGGCACCTGGGTGGCTCAGTGGGTTAAAGTCTCTGCCTTCGGCTCGGGTCATGATATCAGGGTCCTGGGATCGAGCCCCGCATCAGGCTCTCTGCTCAGCAGGGAGCCTGCTTCCCTTCCTCACTCTCTGCCTGCCTCTCTGCCTACTACTGATTTCTGTTAAATAAATAAATACACACACACATACATACATACATACATACATACATAAATAGAAGACTTTAGATGACACCTGCCCCAAAGGACATCTGACTGCAACTCTATTAGAGACCCCACAACAGAACCACCACTGGGCACAGCCAACCCATAGAACTGTGAACTACAATAATAAATGCTTATATTAAGCCACTATGTTTGGGGGTACTTTGTTATACAGCAATACTATTATACTAAAACAAATCTAGGAAAGTTTCAGATGAAAAATTCCAGACTCCTGATTCAAGTCCATGCATCACGCCAAGCCAAATCCTACCAAAGCCTCCTGCTAACCTTAGGTGTTCTAGAAGTAGCTAAGGATGAAGGACATAAGTGGTAAATAATACTCTAACAGAGTCATTGTGATTTCTTAATCTATTTGCATTCCAGTGACGCTCAGTACTTCCCAAAATATGCCAATAAGCCTGAATTTTAACAGTTGGAAACTCTCATGAAGAAATGGAAAACAATTTTTCCGATTACTAAAATTATATCAGGATTGGCAAGAGACAATCCTTAGTTTTCACGCTGTAAATAAACTGGTGATCATAATACTTCCTTATTTTTATTTAATAATCTTTTTTAAGAGATTTTATTTATTTATTTGACAGAGATCTCAAGTAGACAGAGAGGCAGGCAGAGAGAGAGAGGAGGAAGCTGGCTCCCCACTGAGCAGAGAGCCCAATGCGGGGCTTGATCCCAGGACCCCGGGACCATGACCTGAGCCCAAGGCAGAGGCTTTAACCCACTGAGCCACCCAGGCGCCCCTTTATTTAATAATCTTAAAAAATAAGCGAACTTAAATGAAGTGTAGTCAACTATTAATATATAACTAGGTATCAGTACATAACAGTTTACCTATAACAAATATGGGCTTAATAATAAAAATCCATATGCTATTCTGCTGTGTCACTCAGATGTTTCTGATACGTGCCAGTTTGGTGTAATACACTTCTTAGCTAGAATATTTAATTAAACTCAATATTAACATCCTATAAAGCCCACAGAACATATTTTCAATAATATTACCTTAAGCCACAGTAGATTCAAATTCTAAAGAAAGCGTCCTTAGGATATAATAGGTACCCTACCACACTCTGGGGATAGGTCTAAATTGGTGTAAATTTCATCCAAAAGAGACCAGTGGTAGCTCTGAATCATTAACCTTTTGATATTTCTGAGAATCATAATGTGTCACAGAATGGTGTGTTTATTTTATATCTTATTATTTATATTTTATTATTACCAGAACTCTTAAGAGTCCTAATTTTTTAAATTCAATAATTATTTGCAAGATAAAATATTTATTTATGTGACTATGATTCACACTAATGTAGAAAACAGTTACACAGTTAAAAGACAATGTTTTAAGAGGAAAACATTCCAAATTTTAGTGGCTTAATCCAATCCTACAAGACTACTTGATCAATTAGTGATACCTGCCATGGGGGTGACCAATAGTGAGAAATACCTGGACATTTGCCAACTCTAACCAGTTTCATCCAGTTTCATGCAGTCTCCTCTCTTCAGATCTCCCACTAAATCACTTCAAAGACTTGCATAAAAGAACTTCCACCCAGTCTTAGAAAGCGACATTTCCCTTTCTTTAACCAATCTTTCTCACTGCCCCACAGGTAACCCTTGATAAGTGCTACAAACATCCTGGCTCCAAAAAGGAGATTCCCCTAACACCAAGATCCTCTAATATCAAGAGTTAATTGGTTGAGCCATATTTGGGGCAGAAGAGCTTAGATGGTAAGTGGCCAAACCCTGGTAGAATGTAGTAGAGCCAAGTTCTGAATCCAGGCAATCGAGCACCAGAGTATCTACAGTTAGTCACTGAACCTGGCACATGGTTGCTGCCATTTCTACAACATGTATTAAATTGTATTTTCATCTTTTAGTTCACAATTACATGAATCCATTATTAATACGAGCAAAATCTCCACACGGAAAATTTTGTAATTCACTATTCTAGCACAGCAGTTATGACATCAGAGGACCTGTAAATAATTCAAAATTTGTGTATTTCCTAATTAACATATTAATAAACATGTTAATAAATGCTTTCTATTTGTTAGGAAAAAAATGGTAAGATAGCTATACTCTCTGAAAAACAATTTTTTAAAATAGCAATTCACATATAGTCTTATATTGATAATTTAAAGCTACTTGACATAATTTAATGCAATGACTATTATTATTGTTAAAAATACACATTAGCAGTGACTTTTCCAACTCAGAATCCATAACAACAATGAATCCTATTCACATCCTGTGTAACTCCATGGGGAGTCTATGGAGAAAGGTTCCATATATGGTCATTTTTCCCCATAGACTCCCCATGGTTTATACAGGATATGAATCTGATCCATTGTGATAATGAAAACAAGAGATCACTGAAAACTCATGTGTAATTTCTGCTGAACAAACAATAGACTAACAATTAGGGAAACCAATACTTAAGTGAAAATAAGTAATCAGAGAATTTAAAAATAACCAGTGGGTACCTTTATTCCATTTCTGTACTAGCAGAGTAAGTATATAAATATCCAGAAGAAAAATATTTTTCTATCTTATTTAGCTTAAAATATTTTCTTGATACTAAAAATTACAATGTCAAACATTAACATGCGAGAAACCCAAAAGGAAATTTCACATCAGAAATATATTGTCAGAAGGAAAGAAAAGATGATACAGCAAAACAAGTCAAAAGTTATATTAGCTTTATTTAACTTTCCCAGGCTCCTGTATGATCATGTCCCAACATAAATCTCTGTTATCTGTAATTACTTTCCCATATTTGTGACATTAGCAGTCTGTGGTATTCTACTTATCTGAAGTTATGTAGAATAATATTTTTCTTTTACACTCACTGCTTGAGGGCTGACTTAGAGGTAAGTTTTTATGTGTATACGTAAGTATTTGTACTTTTGCTTTAAGTAAGAGGAAAGAATCTAAAATCCAATGCAGCTAAGTACTAATAGCCAGTTAAAGCTGTAGGAAAGGGAAATGGCTGTATTCCTAAATTATCTTGTTCCATATGACAAAAGCTAATAAAGGGGAAAACAAAATAATATAGTACTAGAATGCCAAACATACAAACATGCAAAAACAGCACTCTGACACAATTATTTAATAAGAAGTAGGACTTATATGGGAAAATGGTCCAGTTGTGAATAGGCATTTTTGAATGAACATGGTAACTATTAACATCTCAGCTGATTCACAGAAATTACACCAAAACAATAGATCCAAGTTTAACCTCACATATGACTGGTTGTCAAGAATGGCCCTGAAATGCATGTAAAGAAAGGAGTGTGACTCATTTGTTACTCTATCAAAGAGATGCCTGTTTAATTGTATAGTTTCTTGGTGACCTAATATTGCTAGAGTATATTCTTTTGACTGTCTTCCACACAATGGCTCAAAATTTGAGATAATTACATTATTCTTAGAAACACACTCACTATTAAAACTGAGAAGTTGTCAGTTCCAACTTAATGCATTCATTGGTAATGAAAACAAAGGGCAACAGCTGTTCTTCTGGTGTCCATCAAAGATAAACCACATGGGGTATCACATGTATCCCAAATCCTTTCCAGCATCTAGCTACCTACTCAAAGTGATGTGGGCATCCAGACAACTGCAGGGCCAGTCACACCAGAGCTCAAGAGAACTGACATCTCGACACACATATCCAACATTTCCCCATTACTACTAAGCTCACTAAATCCTACCGCTTTATTGGCACGTTAGTTATTTCTTTTTCCCCTTCACAGACACACTAGATGTTCTTTTGAATTTATTACAACTATAACAAAATTTTGGAAGGAGGGATTAAATGAAAAATTATTTGCCCGGAGGCATGCTGTTTCTCAAAAGGTAACATGTTGCTCTCTTCACTAGACTAATAAGACAGGGTCTCTGGAAGCCATATTAATGTGTTAAACCAGGGCACAATTCCCACCACAGCACACCTTAAATGGTACCCTTGAGGCCTGAAAAAGTTAAATATGGGAGGGGAGACAGAAGGAGGACTAAGTGAGATAAATGCTAATTGAATAAATGTTCATTGTACTTGAAGTGTTTATACTTTGGAGAATAACTGGCTTTATCAAGAAGGATGTAACCAAATGATAGCAGTACAAAGCTGGTTTTCTTTATTCCACCAAAAGAAAAGATGAAATTTTTCTGTCCCTTTATAAAATTTAAAGAGAAAAATAAAATTTTCAAATTTTTGTAGAATTCAATATATTGATTTTTAAATATCATTAAGTAAAATTAAGTACCAAAAATATGCATTTTAATGACTACTTTCTTTAACAAAACTTTACTGATAGTACTTTTTTCTTAAACCTAAATTATTCTGACCACAGAAACTAAAATTGCATTTCCTCAAAGCAGATAAAGAGCAGACAGACATACTACTCCCATTTTTAGACATGGGAAATTTCAGTAAAGGAAAAGCTCAGTGAAATACTTCAAGATGGCAACAGAGCTACAGAAGCTAGACTTCCTGCTTTGTAAGGATTCATCCACATATAATATCGAACATTTGCATTCCAAGTGGGCCCAAAATAGACAGTAGCCAATCTATATAACCAAGGAGATTCAGATCTACTAAGTCAGAAAAACTGATACTGGCACTGTTAAAGATATTCACTAAAACAATGTAAGAGCATTTACTAATTCTGATACTATAGCCATGTAAGTCTTTAACTTTGAAGAACAGTGTCTACTCTTGCAGGTAAATTTTTTTATGTTTTTAAGGCTTTTGTATGTTTGTGCTGGAGGGGAGGGTCTTTTGATATTTAAATGGAGCAATACTATTTTAGTGACATAGAACATGTTATAACGTGACACCAGCTACTAAATATTCCTGATTACAAAGGTCTGAAACATAAAATCAACTTACTCAAATACTTGAAAAATGAGGACATTGACATTTCCTTCTCTTATAGGCAGACCAAGAGAGAGAAAATTTCCAAGGGCCATTTACATGTGACTCTACAAGCAGAAGAGGTCAGAATAGTGATTTCCTTTTGACTGGAAAAGGTCGTCACAAAGGAAATTTCTAGAGTAATACAAATATTCTGTATCTTAATCTGGGGCGTGGTTCCATGGGTATAAACCATAGGCAAAAATTTACCAAGCTGCATACTTTGACTAACACACTTTGTCCTGTGTAAACCATACTTCAATTTAAAACATCCAATACAAGCAAAGTACTACAACCAGAAATCAAAAATAAGAATAATGAAATCAGAATATGTTAGAAAAAAATGACCTTTTCGGGATCTAGCACAACATTGTACACAGGGTAAATAAACAACTATTTATTATAAAAATTTAGTGAGCATGTCTTAGTTGGTTTTGAAGATTCCTTCTGAACTAATTAGAACTTGAAATGTGACTTATTTTTCTGAATATTCTAAATATAGACAGTTTCAGCCTATGAAGCTGCCAAAAGGCAGAAATTAAAGGCCTAGAAAGCTATGCCTCCAAACAGAAAGAAAATACACTCGTCTAAACTCTGAGTATAGATTTAAGGCACCTCCTTATCAAAAGAAGGCAGTCCCTTCTCAACACTTAATGATTATCACTGACAATACAAACCTAGCTATGGTCTTCTAGTGATAAGCAAGAAGCAAAACTTAATACTCAATTAGGTTAAAAAAAATGCAAAAATCTGCATGATGGGTGTTCTGTCTTCTGAATGGTATTCTGTCTGTTCAGTAAGCTGGTAGCCACGGAGACCAAAAGCAACCAGCAGTTTTCAAACATACCACACAGCACATGGGTGACATTAATCTAAGAGCCCAAAGACTCCCACACTGAGTTTCAACTTCTATTTTCAGCTAAACAAAGTAATAAGACTAATTTTCCTTCAGTAGATAAATATCTCTATCCATACCTATGCTCCTACATCAAAATTCCATGACTAAAATGAAACTGTAGAAAGTCTTTGCCACTTAATAATCTGTTCCTACTTCTTGAGTGACATTAATTCCAGATGTACCATTAAGTAAATTCAAAAAATATTGTTTAATATTATCATATGCTGAATGGAACATTATGTCTCATTGTTATTCTATCTTGACCTTCATTAGTCAGGGTGGTTAATTTCAGCAATGCGAAGCTTCCATGTGAAACAACAAAAATAATCAATCCTTTAAAAAACCAACCAAGAAACAAAAAAACTGAGGATTATAAGCTCTCTTGAAATACAACTATTCTAGAATAATCATCAGCTGCACACTAATAGGTACACCAATCACCTGAGATCAGAAAGAAAAGGTCGGATTATAAATTCTTATGAAATGCATTTCCTGAATTCCTGCCCTAACTCCCTTCTCCCCACAAAGATGGTATCATGCCAATTTTTAATGTTCTAGGCCAGCAGGTTGAGTCTCCTCAGAAATACTTAACTGTCATCTTTGCTTATGGATAATGACAAAATATTCTGCAAAGCCTGTCAGACTGCTTGGATAAGTTATATTATTCTACATCCAACATTAAATAATACTCAAATTAGTCAGGCTAGTCATCATTTTTTAAATACCAATTGTAGCTGTCTACAAGTGCTGTCCAGCCCAGCCATTGTGCAGGGCCTGCTCTGCACCAAAGCAATTTCATTGTATAAGTTTTAAGAGAGATATGATGGTGTTGGATTGTGACACTAGCCAGCATATCAATATTGAAACCATTCTGTTAAAAAAAAAAAAACTCTACAATAAAGCTTATTTCTTTTTCTTTAAATCTGCATATAATGTCTACTCCTATGCTTTTGTAAAAATATGGAGGAAGAGGGTATAATGACACCTTTTTTTTCCTTTTAGATAAAAACTGCAAACCCTTTTTCCCTTTCTAATAAACACTATCATCTCAGATCCTACCAGTTTCTACTTTAGGTTTAAGGAGCATTATAGAACCCACAATAGACAGTGACAGACTTGATCCCATCAATGAACACGTTCTGAGGAGACTGCCTGGATTCCTGTCTTCCTCCCTCCTCCCTCTCAAAGGCCTGGTTTTGACCACACTGACATCCCTGGCCTTAAGGATGAATAACCCAGATAGGGAGGAGTGCCTTCCCTGGGATCAATTCCTTTGTAATTAGAGCCAAAACACAAAGGCTGTTAACGACCTAAGGCAAAGTGAGATGAAGTCCAAGCCAATGAAACCTTGACAGCAAACAGATTTCTAAACAGCAAAGAAGTGGGATCCATTTACTTACATGAAGATTCAGTGCCAAACATGGCTGGCTCCAGAGGTTGCTTTTAAAAAAAATTAGAAGAAAGAAAAAAAAAAGGAAGGAAATAAAATCGAGGAGAGTGTACGTGTGAGAGTGAAAAGATGAGCCGCTACACAGCAGGGGTCATGAAGACACACAATGCAGTCCAAGCTGTGTCCAGCTGCCAGATTCTCCTCTTACAAGCTCCAGTGTTCTCCCGTGTGACTGAAAAGCAAGGTCTCCAACAGCACAAAAACCGAAGAGCTGCCTCTGAAAATCCGATAGGGAAAGGCAAGCCAACGTGGCTCTTCTGGGATGCAGGAGGCAGGACTAGGTAGCAGCAGCAACAGCGGACACTGCAATCCCCAGCCCTGCTGTAGCAGTAAGACAATAGCAGGGCTTATGCATACACCGATGACGTCAGAGACACTGCACAGACCGACGGGCGGCTTGAGCCAGAGGCTCCAGGAGCTTCAGGGGAGCAGGCGATTCAAAGGGGAATTCCTTTGTCACAAAATGCACAAGACCCAGATCCACATATATATTCACCCTCCTGATGAGATCTTCACCCTGTAATGCCCCGCACCAAAAAAGACCTCAAAGAAATTTAAATATTGGCTTTACAGCAACTAACCACAAAGATATCATGCAGATCGGGGTTCTTGGTTTTATGCAGCAAGTAAAACTTTTCAAGGGAATTAAGAATATCAGAAATGAGAAAAGTAAACTACCTTTAAAAATAACTACAGAATTCATTGTTTTTTTTTTTTCCTACGCTTATGCTAGACTGACAGATCAAGGGCTATACACTCAATCGCAATTACGTGGAAATATGTATACTTCTGCACACACATTCTGGGCATAAAAATATACCCACAAATATACCCATATACCAACAGAAAAATAACAAAGTGCTTAGAACACTGCTTGGCACACAGTGAACTCTCAAATGTTAGCAATTACATTATTAGTTATGTTGCAACTATTATTCAAATGTAAAAACCACAGCTCTACGACTATATTATTAAGATACATTTCTCTTATCCCATTCCTTTGGCCTTATTTTTCTTTATTTTGCCTTATGAGACTTCCTGTCCTTTTCCAGAGTAACTCAGTCATTTTAAGGTTGTGTGCACACACCTATGTATACCTGTGTGTCACTGGGCACACAGGACCCACATATTTCTTTTCAATCTAGTCCTGCAAAGAAATAATTGAAGGTATTGTTATTTTGTCTTTTGACTCACTTGATAAATAAAACTCTCCTACACTGCCTTTGCTCTTAGAAATCTGTTTTTTTTTTTAAAGTTAGAAGTATGTAGACTTTCACTGGAATATCTATCCAATACAAGCAAAAAAATAAATTTTAATGTTTTCAAAACACTGAAATACATAAAAAGAGTGTGTGTGTGTGTCTGTGTGTGTGTGTATTCCCACAATCCCATACTTTTAAAATCATATAAAATAGAAATTCAAGGGCTCAAGCTTCCTCTCCATCTATTCATCTGAGCTGTACACCCAATACTTTCTTACATTTACAAAGACATGTTTTTACATAATATAGTTTTTAAATGTTAAATTCTGATATGAATGTGGAACTGCAAATTACCATCAAAAATATTAATAGCATTTCTGGTCAGTATATGCAGATCCATCTCATCCTTTTAACGGTTGCGTAATATTCCATTGTATGAACATAGCATAACTTATTCAAGGTAATTTGACCTTTGCTTACTAAAAATGCTAAATCATTATGAAGAAAGTGCAATGATGCTACATTAGAAAAGAACAAACATTTTGTTGTATGAAAGAATAACAATAACTAGTATTTACTGAATTTTCATGATGCACCAGGTAGAATTCTGGAAGCTTTCATGTATTAACTTATTGACTCTTTATAACAACCCTAAGATGTAGATACATTTAGTACCCATATTTGATAGATAGTGAAATAACTCGCCAAGCTGATTGAAGTACTAAATGATAAACTGGGATTCAAACCTAGGTCATCTGGTTCCAAAGTATGTGCTCTCAAACACTCTTCCATAATTACTCTTGAAAACTAATTTTAAGTATTCCATTAAAACAAGGAAAACAGAAATCAACTGAAAATGTGGGGAAAATATTCTTTTTTTAAAAATTTTTATTTTTTTTTAATTTCTTTTCAGTGTCCCAGAATTCATTGTTTATGCACCAAACCCAGTGCTCCATGGAGAAAAATATTATTAAAAGAGAAAGGGTCACCAGAGAAAGCTAAAAATGACAAAGGACTATGCCGTTCAGGAATTAAGGAATTAAAATTCAGGAATCAAGAAAAATGTATCCCTCCCAAATTATTGGTCATGGAAACAACCAGAGGAGAATATCAGTAATGCCATTAAGATATAACTGTAGGAAGTACAAAAGGGCAATACCCTTCAAAAGGGTTGAAACCAGAATATTATCTTACATAAGGTCTATTTTAAATCGCATACTAGATGTTGTACACAAAGAGCACACAAATGGTAGATGGATGTGGCCAATAGAGACCCCAGAGGAAAAGCAGAATGAGAAAATGATCCTGGGTAAGAGATAATTCACCAGAGGCCATAACCTATATGCAATAACTGCTTTGCCGAATCACTGATGTAGCTCCTTCCTTGAGTTCATACATGAAGGTGTATATATGCATATATAGATGCACTTTTCTGAGTGCCTATACTCACTTTTTGGTGCTGACCCCTGAGAGGAAGCTAAAGGCTGCAATATTTTTCAAGAAGTCAACTTTTTAGAGAACTATAACAAGGTCAGTATGTTAAAAAACATGAAGTATCTCACTTGCCAGCAAAACTGGACACAAATGACAACCTCTGACTCCTACTAAGATTTCTACAACCTCTGGAGGCCTGAGGTATTTCTAAATACTTTAGAAGGCTGGAATCTATATCAAGGAAAGCCCATCTTTGACTAAATAGATTACAAAACCTTATTTTGCTCTAATTCTCTACTCTAGACATCTGGCATGAACTCAGAGAATGAAGACAAATTTTCATGTGTTGCCTAAGGAAAATATAATGAAATAAAACTGATCTGATATCTTCCATGCCTCTCCAAAAAAAAAAAAAAAAAAGTCACATAATACATTCCAAAACCAAAGTGATTTTGAATTACCAATTCTGTCTAATTATGCCTGCTTGCAACCCTACCTTCCATTAGTAAAGTGAGTACTGCTAATTTTGGGATAAAATGAGCAATGAAAGGAAAGATCAATATTCAAAATAATTTAGTGGCCAAAATCTTCATTGTTAGATCAGAACTCTGTTGATAAAGAAAGAGAGTAGTAAAAATCTTAAACCCAAGTCAATAGTCATTTTTAGAGGAAACCCCATTCATAAGTCACTCAACAACTATTTCCTGGCCTCCTCTATGGCGCTTATAGTCTAGTGGGTAAGACAGACAAATATGTAATATGTCAGGTGGTGGCATGCGTTATAAAGAAAGATATAAGGAACTCAAGGCTGAGAAGTGTCTGAATGGGAGAGTTATTCAGGTAAAACTGTCAGGTAGTGTTTCCCTTAAAAGATGGCATTTCAACAGAGACCTGAGAAAACTGAAAGGAAACCACATGGATGACATGGAACCCTGTGGGAGAAAGAGCATTCCAAGAAAAATAAACAGGGGCCCTGGGTGACTCAGTCAGTTAAGCATCTGCTTTCGGCTCAAGGGTCCTGGGATGGAGCCCCACAATGGTCTCCCTGCTCAGCAGGGAGTCTGCTTCTCCCTCTGCCCCTCCCATTCCCTCTCTCATTCTCTCTCTCTCTGTCAAATTTAAAAATATAATAAAGAAAAAAAATAAATAAATCTACTCTTGAATCATCAAGAATTGTTTTCCACTGCATGATAACCCTTTCAGTGCTATGATGACATCATTAAGAACAAAGTGGTTATGCTTCATGAACTGTGCTGACAATAAAATAAATTCTCTTTTCAAATACAAAAGAAGTCACTCTCCCATGAACTGAAAACATATGCATTCTTCTCTTTGCAGTTTACTAGAGCAAATATACCTATATTTGCAATTATGTATATGTTTATAAAAATAACCGTAGAAGACAACATCCAAAAGAGCTTCCTACCACATCAGACAACTAACTTAATTAATTTATCTATTAATATTGTAAGAACTTAAACCACATATTCTCTATAGGATACACACAATAACTAATTTGGAAGTGTCATATCTGGAATTTCCCTGGAGCTTTTGTTCACACTAAAGTTCCCTTAGTACTCCTCTTGATGTCTACTTAGCATGTTAAAGTTGTGCGTCTTTTGGAATACCACCTACATGTTTATAAAGTATTACCTGAAAACAACATAGAAGTGGTTTAGTGGCAATATATACACTATAGAAAAATGAAAGAATCAATGATTCTGATCTTTGGAAAATAGGTACAAATTTCTAACTGAAAACATATTCATAGTAAAGCTCCCTGTAAGATTTTGGAAATTTTAGTTCTTTGCATAGGCTATAAAATATGTCCCTTTCTGCTTCTACAGAGTAGCACACATATAGTGCACCTTCTAAAAGGTAAGTCTATTTTATTTCAGAGCTGTGAAACAAAAATTCTGGTACATTAATCTCATGAAAAAAAAATCCAAAATATATACACACAAATACACACACACATACACACACTTATATTTGTTTTAAAGAAGCTCTAAAATAGGAAAATATGGATTTATAGAAAAAAAGATTTGAGGTAACTATTTTAAAATGTTTTATCTTCAAAAAATATTTACAAAAGTCCTTTACATAATAAGCTCCTAAAAGTTACATTTTAAATTATCAATTTCAGACCTGTACCCCTGAAGTAAATAATACATTACATGATAACAAAAAGTTTTTTTTAAATTATCAATTTCACAAAATTTTACAATTTGGTACCATATTGTCAAAGATCTACACACACATCAAAAGGGATCATTTATAGAGAATGTAAGTACAGCTTATTCTAAATGCACACTGGGATTTTGTCATTATATTGGGTATGAAAGGTGGGTCTCTGCCCTAGTTGAAAATCTTCCAAAAGCCTATGTTCTTTAGTTTAAAAGGAATCTGTCAAAAAAACAGTGTCACCATTACCTAAAAGTTCAAATTTAAGGTAATACAACTTTGAATTAAGTAATTAATTGTTGAATTTGCTCACATATTTTGGCAAAGACTCATGCCCTTTCCTTCTTATCATCACCTCACCTCCTAACCCCACTCTCAGCCCACCTGATCCAATCGAATCCCCCACTTACTCACCAAGCAACCAGCACCCATGGTTGGTCTAACCTTATTTCCAAACCTGTACTAATTTACCATTCAGAAACTAGGATTTGGGAATAAGATTATGCAATTTAAAAAAGAGGCTAGTTCTCTATCCAAAATTTCTAGACATATCACTACTCAGAAAATTTGGAGTAAAAACTGTAATTCCCCAAATACCACATTATAGCCATTCTATCTAAAAGACTTAGCCACACACATGCACAAAGCAACTATCACAATGCTAAAAATACTTTACAGAAACCAGAAGCTCTCTGTAGATGGTGAGTATATTTTATTCTCTGGGTGGCATAACCTGAACTCAGATATCTGTACTCTAAACCTCTGGCCCAGAGGGAAGGCATGAGAATTAATTACGGATGGCATTTTATTTTAAGTCTGTTTGAGTATGACCCAAACTTAAATAGAAAAAACAAGGGTATATCTGACAAATTCCCTTAAGTGCTTATCCTAAACTAATCAAAATTTGTATACAACAAATTCATGATACATGATTCATGTATACAACAAATACATAATATTTTTAAAAACACAAACACAATCAACATAATTTTTAAATTTAAATGCAAAAGATTTTCTTTTAAATAAGTTTACATGGCAGGACAATATTTTACATTTAATTTTACCTGTATAATCCATAATGAAGCAAAAGGCAGGGAACCAGCTATTTTCCAAAGTACAGCTGTATCAGACACAAAATGAAACAGCTCCCTGGACAGGCAAACTGCTCTGGGGAAAGCCTCCTGCATGGTGACGTTAAGCACACACACACTTCTGCTTATCTCGAACTCAAGCCACAACTGACGCGGCTCTGCTCTCCTTCGCCTGTTCTTTTAAAGTCATCTTGGAAAAGTCTCTCTTAGAAAAGAACCGTTATTTCCTCCCATTTCGCTCCTGTATTAGCTTAAAACTAGGGGTGGGGCGGATTTCTCTTCTTTCTCTAAGTGAAAAGCACAGATATCTATACTTCATCATAGTACTCAACAGCACAAACCCATACAACCTGAAATTCCTGTCCAAATTTTTAAGAATATAATTTTGCCATTGTGTCCATTCATTTGAATGTATGCACATTTGAACCATTTCAAACACATCTGATTAATTTGTAAACAAACCTAATAAAAGTGATGAAAGAATAATTCTTCAAAGTGGATCTAAAACCTTTGACTCATTTGTCTGGGTCCTGAAACAGACGTCAGATGGAAAAGACATATGGTCATTCCTGAAGCAGACTTTATCTGACGTAATCTTTAATGTCACATTGCCACATACCCTGAAGCATCTTTTCCTTCATTGCCAATTGTTTTGATCTTGAGCATCTCCCTGGCTGAAACTTTAAATAAACTTGAACAGTGCCTACATCATCTTGAGACAATTCTTTATCTTGCCCAGAGACAAGATATAAATAAACTCCAAAACTTTATTGGGTTTTTTTTGAGTAACTTAAATGGTTGGACAATTTCCAATTTAGAGATATATTAAATCCTCCCCCCAAATTGCAGCTACTTAAGAAAGATAAGGTACTGGATAATTAGAGTGGTTTTGTTTTGTTTTTATTTTGCTACTTGGAATTAGTTTCTCCATAAGGTAATTACAAATTGATAATACTATAAAATAGGGCTTCTAATTTTCAACTCAATATTGAAAGTATATATCCTACAGAAATCTAAAAATTCTGGGCTTACTATCATCATCGAACAGATCTCCCCAATAATTGTATAAAATAAATGAGAAAGCATCATTTCATGCAGCCATCAAGTCAATGCTTCGTTACCATAAGCAGATCCCATTACACGGCCATTCTGCTAACAGTCAAAAGCTGTTAATTCTCATCAACCTCAACTGCCACTGTGGCTAAGCAGCCCTGTCACTTCTCAGGCCTTAATTCTCTTTACCTTAATCTAGAATAGAGATTAGAAAGCTTTCCATGAGCTATAAAAGTTGATATGGTTTCTTCCTGGTAATTAAGATGTGCATATGGTTAAAACAGTAATGCCATAATTGTTTTAAAATGGTCAACTCAAAATGCCTAATAATAAGTGTCTTGATTTCCACAAAACCTACAAGTGATAGCCATTGTCAAATGTCACATGAAATGACATTTTGTGCCTTTCACAATTTAGCACTTTTAGCATGGCTTTTTAAAGTTCTTATCTAATTCTTTGAGTAGCATTTTTTTTTTAAAGATTTTATTTATTTATTTGACAGTGAGAGGATTTGACACAAGTAGGCAGAGAGGCAGGCAGAGATAGAGAGGAGGAAGCAGGCTCCCTGCTGAGCAGAGAGCCCGATGCGGGGCTCGATCCCAGGACCCTGAGATCATGACCTGAGCCGAAGGCAGAGGCTTTAACCCACTGAGCCACCCAGGCGCCCCTTGAGTAGCATTTTTTAAGAGCAACTGTTTTATTATTGTACTTTATAATTCCTGTTGAAATTACAGATGTTTTAAGGAAATACATTTTATTGACAAAATGAGAACATAATAAAAAATCCAAATTAGAAGATACAAGACAGATGGATAGATGGGCAAACAGCTATAAAACCCACAATCCATAGGCTAAACTCAAACAGACACAAAATAACAAGTGCTAAGAATGTAGAGAAAAAAGAACCCTCATGCACTGCTGGTGGGAATGTAAATTAGTACAGCCACTGTGGAAAATAGTATGGAGGTTTCTCAAAAAATTAAAAATAGAAATACCATATGATCCAATAATTATAACTACTGGGTATTTACCAAAAGAAAACAAAAACATAAACTGGAAAAGATATATGCACCTCTATATTCATGGCAGCCTTACTTACAATAGCCAAGATATGGAAACAACCTAAGAATGAATAAGGAAGATGTGGTATGCATGTTATACAAACACACACACACACACACACACACACACACACACACACACACGAATATTATGCAGCCTTAAAAAAGATAAGATCGTGCCACTTATGACAACATGGATAGATCTAGAGGGTATTATGCTAAGAAGTAAAATAAGTCAAGACAAATACCATATGATTTCACTTGTATGTGGAATATAAAACACAAAACAAATGAATAAATAAAGAAAACAAAAAGCTGAATCAGACCTGTATATACAGAGAATAAACTGAGGGTTGCAGGGGCAAGGTGGAAGGAGATGGACAAAATAGGGGAAGGGGGGTGGGAGATATAGGTATCCAGGTATAGAATGAATAAGTCACAGGAATAAAAGGCACAGCATAAGGAATACAGTCAATGACATTATAATAGCATTGTATGGTGACAGATGGTAGCTACACTTGTGGGGCACATAGCAAAACATACAGAGAAGGTGAATCACTATGTTGAACACCTGAAACTAATGTAACATTATATGTCAACTATACTCCAATAAAAAAATAAAAATTAAATTTAAAAACCTAAGATCTACAGTTAAGTAATTTGCCACACCTCAAAAAGCCAGCAGAGTCATTAAAGTTAGGCTTTGAGTTTGACATAGAAGGTTTTAAAGTCACACCTTAGCCACTTACTAGCTGAATTATCTTGGGCAGTTTTTAAATCCCCCAGAGCCTCTGTTGGCTCATAAATTGACAAAGGGCCTGTGTCAATGCCTTTATTTATGTACATACAAAGCTAATGTGTAAGTAGTACTTAATGTGTACCGGGCATTGTCTTACATCATGTGTTATTTAATTCACACGACAACCTTGTAAGGTACTGTCCTCATTTTAGAGATGAGGAAACTGAGGCATGGAGGGTAAATCAATCACTTAACTAGGGTCACACACTGAACAGAGCAGAGCCAGAGTTACACTGAAGCAGCCCAGCTCAGAGTTCCACCTAACTCTGCCTCTACAGAGCGAGTGATCAACAAATGGAAGCGAAACAAGAAAAAACATTTCCAAAAACTAAGATCATTCTTTCCAATAAAACAAATCCTGCAATTTCCCAAATATTTTAGTTCATAGTTTACAAAAATTCTTTTATATCTATGTTCAATTTCAACAGATAGAAAAATTAAGCAGAACCAGAATAAAAAGAGGCAATGCTCAAAGGCACTGTGACAGCTTAAAATGAGAGCTATACTGCCCAGTTAAGCAGAAATAAGCGCTCAAGTGCAGAAAGCTATAACCATAAAAGGGCCAGAACTACTCCTGGCACTCCTAGCAACCACCAAGTCCGTCCCTCTCTACTTTTCAGTTCTCCAAATGTCACAGTATAGACCACTTTCCTGGCCTGGGTCTGAGCAAGTTCCTCTGACTAACTTCACAGGCCACTCAGGAAGATGGCCTTTACCCTTACCTTCCTCCCCAAGAAACTTCTCTATCCCCATTTCACTCTGAGCAAAGAGGACTTGCTGTTATGTCTAGAAGCAGCCCCTCCACCACACACACACACACACACACACACACACACACACACACACACACACACACACACACACACACCCATCCCCCGGCAACAATTACATCATAGTCCTCTCCAACAAGTAGCAACAAGTCATCGGAGTCTTCTCAGGTCACCTGTTCTAGCCTATGGCCCAGGGAGGGATCACTGTCCTAACTGCAACTTACTGACTCAGCAGCAACCGGGAACCCCATTTCCGAGTCCTGCTATAATTTAAACATTTATGCTCCCAGCTGGAAGAAGCTGGAAGAAGCATAGTTACTGAATCAAGAGACCTAAGGCCTAGACCTAAGACCTAAGCCTCAACACTGCCACTCATTTCCTCTCTAAGTCCTGGAACCTCTGTAGGTGTCCATTCCCCTCACTGGTAAAATGAGGAGGCTGAACTAGAAGATCCTTAAAATCTAATTCAACACCAATGATCTAGAATTCTACTGTAAACCAATTACAGCTGGACAAAAAAAACTCAAGTAACTCCCAGCAGGTAACTGGTCCTCCTCCTCTGATCCTCACCATCCCCTCTCCCACCCTGCTGGAGCTCTGGGAGCAGCCCCACCTCGAGGGTGGGAAACCAGGGAGCCAGTGCATTGTCCAAACCCAGTGCATTTACACTGAATGGCTGATGCTCCAAGGGAGCCACCAACTGTTTACAGGTACACTGTTTCTCTCTACACAGGCCCCCAGTAACTCAGCCTAGAATTAGTAGACAATGCAAACAACCACAAAACACACAGAAATAACTGCTGGGAGGCCCTGCCTACTGGTTAATGGTAAAGGTCACCCCTCTGAGGTCACACCCACTGAGTGCCGGGAGGAAAGCATCTGAGCCTTCAGCTTATGTCATGGTCCTGGGGTCCCAGGATCAATCACTGGGGTGGGCATTCTGCTCAGCAGAGAGCCTCCTTCTCCCTTTTCCTCTGCCCCTCCTCCCTGCTAGCACTATTGCTCGCTCTCTCCATCTCTCTCAAAGGAATAAATTTAAAAATATTTTTTTTTTAAAAATCTTCTGAAGAAGACTCCTCCTTCCACTCCTCCTTCCAAGACATGATTGAGATGGCCTAGATAGGGAGTGCCAAGATCTTTGTAGATGACAGTTTGGGCTCTTCTCTCTCTCCCTTTCATGTCTTTCCCACCTGGAATAGTTCCTGATAATGTGAGTCCATAGCCCTTCACCCTCCACCAAAAAGGAGAAAGAACATGACTCCCACTTCACTCTTCCCTCTTAAACCTGAAAACCATAACCTTACCATAATATGGTACGTCATATTTCCAACCCATTCAATAACTCACTTTATTGCACATTTTAAAACCCCAGAGGTAGATTCAAAGTGCTCACCCTGTTTTTCCACGTTGCCAAAATGATAACATGGGGTTTTCCCTCTGGTCTCTATTCGCAACCTCCCCACCAACAACTCAGAGTTGACTCAAAATGCCTTAATGTTATGCCTCATCCCAACTTCCCCTTAGTCTAAATCAGAACAAACTTTACCTAAGATGTTGCTGCTCTCCCAGAATTTTTACCACCCACACCAGCCTGCATCTGCTTCAGCATTTCATTTTCATATTCTGTCCTTCTTCACTGGCTTTGTTTCTCAAGCCCCAAGGCTACCTCATGGCCTACCCCATAACATGAGAAAACCCCAGTGCAAAAAGGATTCTCTGAATGAAAAAGATTCTAATGGGTGAAACCAACTCCTCCTGTGAGTGAGGTACCCCCATATCTCAAAACTTTTAAGTAAGTTAAGACAGAGGGACCATCAAAGACCAACCAAGTCACAAGACAGCACTACGAAATAAGAAGGGAACTCCACTGCTCAACTCAATACCATGACCCAGACCAGTGCTATACAATCTCCAAGACAAAAGGTAAGAATCATCAGCAAGCACAAAAGCAGAATTATGACTAAAGGCCTATGAAACCTGATTGAAAACCCACTTTACCAAACTCCAAACCTTCAGATAAGTGCTCTTTCTCGATAGACGCCTGTTGGTTATGCTTCTAAAGAACAGTGGCAATGCTGGCATGATACCAAACTCTCAGAAGCTGCAAGATTCAGACGTCCTGTAACACAGCAGGGCCACCTTTCTTATGTGAGCCCCAAGAGAGCTGACATCAAGTAACCATAGCTAGGAAGAGGGGAGGAAGTAACTTTATAAGAGGTATAGTCACCTAATCATGAATGATTTTCTCTAGCGAATGAAGACTGTAAAAAGAGACATTGGTTTAAATGTTTAAGACTAACCAATAAAAAAGAACATACATCAATTAATATTGATGTAAAATTATCATAAGAAACATAACTGAAATTTTTAAAATGCTGGAGAAAAACATGAAAGATTAAGATTTTCCGCTAACAATATGTTTGTTCATTTTACACTATGAAAATGAAGGTCATTGTATAAACATTTGAATCATAGCTCTAGTGGAAAGATCACAATCAAAATCCATGTTTCTAGAACAGAGAAGTACCCAAGCCAGACATATCCCTCTGTAGAAAGTTTCTTTAGGCAAACCACAGACCTTCCTGTATGATTTGGGTCTGTTCAACTAGCTGGCAAGAAACTGGTAGAAAATAGGCAAAGAAAGTCATGACAGTCATGAATAGACTATTGTGGGTTAACATGAAGGCAAAAAAAAAAACAGTAGAGAAATTCTTCAAGAAATACGGTAGCATTCAGCTCAAGTTTTTGGAAAGCAAAGAAAGTCATGAATTATCCATGGTACTCCAAAACATAAATCATTCTTGATGTTTTATTACAAGGATCAGTATGCTTTTTCTCCTAAGGACCAAATAGTAAATATTTTAGATTTTGTGGGACCTTCTGGTCTCTGTCACAACTCCTCAACTCTGCCACTTTATTCCAAAAGTAACCATAAACAATACATAAATGGAGGACAGCTGTGCTCCAATAAAACTTTATTTATACAGTGAAATTGGATTTCTTAAATTTTCATATATCATGAAGTATTTTTCTTCTTTTGAATTCTTTTCAATCATTTAAAAATATTTTTTGTAGAAATACTGTTATCTTGGGGCGCCTGGGTGGATCAGTGGGTTAAGCCTCTGCCTTCAGCTCAGGTCGTGATCCCAGGGTCCTGGGAATGAGCCTCACATCGGGCTCTCTGCTCAGCAGGGAACCTGCTTCCTCCTCTCTCTCTGCCTGCCTCTCTGCCCACTTGTGATTTCTGTCTGTCAAATAAATAAATAAAATCTTAAAAAAAAAAAAAAAAGAAAAAGAAGAAGAAACACTGTTATCTTGCAATCCATACAGACAGGCGGCCCTCAGTTACAGTTTCCCTACCCTTGTTCTATAATCTTTACTATAGTTGATCTGACCTTTCTCTGAAAGAGTTCTGATCTTCAATTAGTTCTCTGCCATTAACAAGACTCACAGAGGTAATGGATTCCATCAGGGATGGGAATTCAAGAAAATTTTACCTCAGCCTCCTTCACTTCTAATGACACCAGAGTATTGTAACCCACACTACCTTGATCATTCCCTATACATTAGAATTATTGGTAAATGCTAAATTGACTTGTGAGAAATCAACTATTTTCAAGGGCAACAAAAACATTTCCAACCCACATACAGTCTAGCCTCAAAAATTCTATAAACATGGAAACCATTGGTAAAGATTTCCAAATCTCCTCAATTATACTATAAGCAAAGACACTCTAATTGAAGTACGCTCATAGTATAAAATACAAGTAATAACTAGCTAGTTTGGTTATGAGAAAATCGGCACTGTTTGCCAATAGCTGAAAAAGAATTCTTAAGAAACTAGACACTTAGATGTCAATCCTAACTGGACAGTTTAACTGCTTTGGTTGGCCTTTCCACAACAGTACCTCATTTATGACATTAAGAATTAGTTTTAGATTATTTCTGTGGCCTTTTCCAGCCCTAAAATGCTTGTAATGAGCTACACTAATCATATCTGACCTAGCCCATTGGGAGTTTCAACATTTTTTTTACTTTTCATTATCCTTCAGATAAGAGGCAGATAATTTCCTCTCTGCTCTTTTACTTCTGGGTTTTCAAAAGGCCGCTGGAAATAATGGTTCCGATCAGGACAATTGCAGCTGTCTCAGCAATAATCCAGTCTTAACACAGATAAGAATGAATCAAGAGAAAATAAAATACAGTATAATACTTGTAAGATGTTTCTAGAGACAGACATTTGTGCCTTTTGCAACCATAAACCAAAAATCCAAATTGTGGAGCTTCCTGCAACAAAAGCATACAATCAGGTCCTTTAGCGCCATAGAAATTTGTCTTCAAAATTGCTTCATTTCCCCACAATAATCACATCCTTGGTCTTCAGGAACCACTGGAGTCTGACTCCAGAATCAAGCAGACCTGGACTAGTCTCTGACACTACTGCTTAAAAACTGGAAGTTATACACCTCCAAGCCTCACTTTCCCCTCACACCTATACATAATTGTGTATCAACACTGATGTCTTTGGAAAGACATCTGCAACACTGTGAGGTTTGAAAAAATAATGTACAAAGCAGTAGTAATAATAGAGCATTTTGGAGTTTTTTGGGAAAGGACAGAGTGGGAAAAAAGGAAGGAAATTTTGACACGTGCTCCAATAAATGATCCTGGAGGTGGAGGACATGATACTAAGTACAATAAGCGAGTCACAGAACAACAAATACCATGTCATTCTCCTTTTATGAGGTACCTAGAGTAGGAGAAGGGTAGTTGCAAGAGGCTGCAGGGAGCAGTACACAGCTTCAGCAAGATGAAAGGGTTCTAAAGGGTGGCAGCATAACTCCTGAACTGTACATTTAAAAACTAGCTGAGCAGAGGGAGCCTGGGTGGTTCAGTCAGTTAAGCATCCAGCTGTTCATTTCAGCTCAGGTCATGATCTCAGGGCCCTGAGATCGAGCCCTGTGTCTGGCTCTGGCCTGGGCGTGGAGCCTGCTTAAGATTCTCTCCCCTCCCTCTGCCTCTGCCCCTCCCCACCTAAGAAAAATAAAAATAAAAATAGAGATTCATTAAATAAAAACTGGTTAAATGGTAAATTGTATGTTACGTATATTTTACCACAATTTAAAATTTTTTCAATAAACTTTTCAAATAAAGAATTTAAAATACTTTTAAAAAACCATAGAATGGATATATCTGGCAGTAGAATTACTGATGGTGTTCACTTTCTACTTTGTTTTGTCACTGCTACAAAAGGAGAATGAGCTCTCTTTGAAAAATATTCACTCCACACACACAGAAAAAGGCACCTTATATTATATGTGAAGTCTAAAAGCCGAAAGCTGTGAAATCTTCCAGGTAAGAATTAGTCATAAAGTACATGAAGACAAAATACTACAACCAGGAACTATACATATCATCAGGGTCAGAATGACTGGCCAAAACAATGATAAAGGACTGGTAGGAATGAATTGGATTTCTGTTTCTAAATTTGTAGAGAAACATTTAAAGGGCATTTATGCAAATTTCATTGAAATTTTAATTCTGAGTTTAAAAAGCATTATAAAAAATAAAGAATAAAAATTTCATTAATTCTAGTGCCTGGCAATGTTTGTTGAGTGAATAAAGGACACACTTCAGCAAAGAGCAACTCCCTGAAACTCAGAAAATGCGCAAACCATTCAGAATAGATGATTATATTACACTGCTACCAACTGGTGGCTACACCCCTGAAACACAAGAATAACTAAGAAAGGAAAGCATGTGTTCGTGAAACTGTAAAAGATGTAAGAGAATGATAGACTAACAAATTTTCTCTTTTGAAAGCTTTATTATTTCCAATAATATATGGACAATGCCCTTTTAAAAAAGCACATTGATAAACCAACTATGAAAAAGGTATGAGATGGTAAAATTACTGGAATTAAAGCAAGATCCATTTTTTTCATCCTGCTTTAGGTAACATTGTACCCTGTTTTCTCAGACATGAAATATGTGAACCTCTCAGCAAACTATTACCCATATTTCATGTCAGAGAACACCTTTTAAATGGTGAAATATCAGGAATTGATATTATTTATTAATAATTAAATTGGTTATTGACTTTTTTGCTTAAATAACAAAATATCTCTGAAACATTTCTACTTTTAGTCTACATATTTAAGTTGAACAAACAAAATGCATCAGCTTTTGAATATGTAAAACGTCAAATTAAAGATAAAAGTATAATATCTGTCCTTTGAGTCATTCTTTATATGGTACTCCATCTTCTCAATCCGATTCAGACTTTTTCCCAAGATTTTTTTTTTTTTAGCAGAAACATGCCCTACATACTTTTCATGAGCATAATTTATTTTTAAATTAATGCCTGGGAATTCAGAATACTGTATCTTAAAACAGTGATGCATGTTAGTCATTGTTTCCACAGTCCACCACCACTTGGGCAGGAAGTGTGATACACAAAGAAGGAACTAAATCTCATGGGGTCTTATCAGTAATGTCCCTTAGCATTTCATAAAAATCTGATACACATATCTAATCATGAAAACTAGAAATATTTTAATGTAAAAACAGAGGAAAAGCAGGGACCACTTATGACTCATTATCACAGGAGATCACTAAAGGTGAAGTGAGTTGAAACTAGGGCTAGCTAGACTTAGGATCGATAGCTCTTAGATTTTCCAGCTCTGTACAAATGTTAAAATAATACTAGATTTTATATTATATAATGTGAATTACTAACATTGAAAAGTTGTCCTTATAATAAACCTTAAGTAAATAATGATCAAATAAAATGGAGAAAGTTTCTTAAGTTACTTTGTCAATATTATAACGTATTAACAAATACATTCTACTTCAGTGAAATTAGATTGAAAGAACTTATATCTTAGTATTTCACTGAGATTGTAAAAGATTGTAGGAATGTGTGTCTAAGGGGGGAAAAAAGCATACACTGAGGATAGATGATACGACAAGGAACAAAATACAGAGGCCAAGTGAACTTCCAGGCGTTATACAGTAGCAAAACACTTAAACAACGTCATGTTACAAAGATATCTCAGGAAATCAAAAGATAAAACATGTTAGGTTCCCATACACCATTTACATAAAATATCCCAAATTACACTCGAATCAAGTCTTCATAGAAATAAAGATTAAAGTACCATAAATGTTTTCTTTTCCCCAAAATAGCCTATGAAAGATAAGTCATCTTTTTAATTGTTCACTGTAATTTACGTATTTTTTAAATTGGATACTATTTTTAAGTTACACTAACACACTTATCTCTAAAACATCACAAGATAATTATAAAGGCTCACAGACATTCCTTAACATTTGACACAAAGTACACTAAATGTAAAAAAAAAAATTATAAAAAAGAAAAAAGTTTTATTTCCATAATCAAAAGTCTACTTTCAGATAATCATCAACTAGAAAACGCCTATTCAGAGACAGATTTCTTAACAGTGAATAGACTCCTTAGATCATTTGGGGTTTAGTTCACTGTTAGCTTCCACATTTTTCTTTCTGAGCACAGAACAAGAACTTGTGCACAAGTCCCCTAGATCTACTCAAAGAATTAGGGGGAAAGTATGTGGGAGGTAAAAAGCTTTTAAGCGTGGAGTCAATGCCTAAGCCTAAGGACTTAGCCATTCTTTTTGTAGTTCATTTCAGTACTAAAGTGTAAATATTCTTGTGTGAATTGACAAAAAATATAACTGCGGGAATTATATAATACTATACTAGGAATACTTGTTTTACATTTTCAACAAAAGAAAGTTTTCAAAGAAAAAGACAAGAGCTAATATTTATTGCATTCTTTAGTATGTGTTAAAGACACTAGAACACTATGATAGAAGCCTTCATGTATTACATTACCACAATCATTTCTCCATCTTTGCAATGAAATCTTGAGGGACTCTATGTTAAAAGGCATAAAAAAGAGTCAATCAAGGACTCTAAATTGTGATATGACAAGGAATGCCTATCTTTCCAGAGTTAAAAAAAAAAAAAAAAAAGCCTATAGACTGTTCAATTCTTTTCAATATACACAACATATTTCTGAATTAAGAGATTCAACAAACTGAATATTTCATTGTCTCTCTCCAGAGATCACAGGCAATATGATAAAATGGCAAAATTCTGAGCCAAATGCTTAATACAAAAATAAGATCAAAGAACTCTTTAGCTAACTCCCTAGAACTCTATCACTGTCCAGGAAATCATTTTCAGGACATTGAGTTTTTTCCTCAATTAAATAATTTTACTGCTATATATCCAAAAGGCAATCATTTTACATCTGGATCAAGTTATTCTGCCAAAAATATAGTATCCACACTACTTAACATTCATCCATATAAATGTAAAGAAACAGAATGAAAGAAGGAAGGAACAAAGGAAGGACCCAAATGGAATTTACAAATGAGGTATCATAAAAGTTAGTCTTCTCACCTTAAAAAGTAGACAATAAATAATGGCCATACCATTTTAAGAGACTCTTGACCCCAGATTTGAAGACAAATGAAAGTGGAAGATCTCTGCAGTCACCCTGCAAAGACACCCTCCACGTGACATGAATCAAATAAGTAGCAATTATGACCTCCAGACAACACATTTAGAACTCCTTCCTAAGAAACAAAAATAATAATAATAATAATAATTTTTTAAAGCTTTGCAGTATACCACAGTAGCAGAAAAAAATCACATTCTAAAAAATTAATTCAGTAAAAACAATGCATTTGGCATTGTAGAAAAAAGACTATATTCTATATTATTTTTGATTTGTACAATTTTTTCATTCAGTGGTTCACAGTAGGGACTCTGCTTGTAACACACATGTACAAGCACACACACACACATAAACACACAAACACACACAGACACTGAAACCTTTAGGGAGCTAGCAGAGACTGTATATTATACCTGATCCATATGAAATAGATTGCACTAAAAATATATCATGTTATCAACTAAAAGTTACTAACAAAGCTTATAAACATAACCAATTACTATATAAAAACAATATTGTATTAGAAACTTGAAATCCTCCCCTCAAAATAGATATTCTTATTTGATCTCAAACTAAAATTACTTAGATAAACTTCAATATTTAAGAAAGTATATTCATATAACATCTTTTCAGTTTTCCATATATTTATATTATATTTATCTTTAGGCAAAATAGAAACATCAGATTATATTTTTCTAGAACAAGATAAGGACCATTACTATAGCAGTGAGGGGAAAAATAAAGAAAATTGGTCATCTTTTTCTTTTTTAATATACCCCCTATATTGACATTAATGCAACTATCAATCACCCATAATTACCCAAAAAAGCATAATAACACTAGACTGTCTCAGAAATGGTCTCCAGTTAGTGTGACAGTTACACAAGGAGTACCTTCTCCCAAGCTTGGCGCAGGAACAATCTTAAAGCCTTGTGGGCTCTGTCAACAACTCAACATGGATTGCTTCTGAAAGCATCATTACTTGGTATCTGTAATTTTATCACCTTTACTAACCACTAGTCTTTTGTGTAACTCACACAGACATAAAATCTTCTGGTTCCAGCTCATTTACCAAGTGAAAGTTCCTTTCCAGAAAAACAGATCTGTGCTCCAGGGACCATAACAGAAAAGAACAGTAAAACCATTCACCTGCACTTAGCATTGGTAGTTTCTTTTCTACCTTTTTCTATCAGGAAGAAAGTGGCCTTTAAATTTGGAAATATATTCTATAAACACACTCATTCCTCTACGTAATACAAGTAGTTTGACTAATTTGTCTTTTAAAGCAGAGAGAGGTGAATACTGTCTGGGTGAGTTTCAGCTGACCAAAACTAGATCTCCTGTTTCCTACCATTCATTTGCAGAACAGCTTTCCAACCATCCCGTGGGTTCTTACACACACTAGATAGATGCCGATTTCACTGCTCCTGCTCAAAACAAACATCAACTAGCTTCATCAACATTTTTCAAAATCAATATTCAGATGTCCTTCAAATCAGTTGGTGCTGAAAAGGAATCCTAGATTCACAACACCATAGGCCACAAAACAGAAAAAAACCTTATGGCTTTGGAAAATGTGTTCCAGATGCCTGTTTTTCAAAAGAGATAAACCTTTGGTTGCTAGGATTCCTAAATTTAATATAACTCTTACCATTAAAAAGATCCAACAGTATTTCTCAGTGAAGGTGCTATGTGTATTTTAAGCAGGATAATAATGTAGTTAACATCCTGGCCTCCAGACATATTAAAGGCCGATAGCACTGACCAGTTACTGTGACAACACAAAGCCTACACACACATTCCCACATGGCCCCTAGTGGGACAGCAGCACCTTCGCAACCTTAACAACATATGTCCCCACCATCTTAAGTAAGTCACACAAAGCTCTGAAGCTTTTCTCAATAACTATTTTTTTAAAAGATTTTTATTTATTTATTTGACAGACAGAGATCACAAGTAGGCAGAGAGGCAGGCAGAGAGAGAGGAAGGGAAGCAGGCTCCCCGCTGAGTGGAGAGCCCGACGTGGGGCTCGATCCCAGGACCCTGAGACCATGACCCGAGCTGAAGGCAGAGGCTTTAACCCACTGAGCCACCCAGGCACCCCCTCAATAACTATTTTGACAGGCTACTGAAGTAACTGGAGATAAAATGAAGATGATATAAGATATAGGACTAACCCCTAAAAGAACATGCTGCTTGAAAATGTCTCAAAGGTCACTTTGCTTTTTGGTCCACTTGTTTCTCCCTCATAAAAATATTAAAGTTGGGCGCCTGGGTGGTTCAGTGGGTTAAGCCTCTGCCTTCGGCTCAGGTCATGATCCCAGGGTCCTGGGATCAAGGCCCGCATGGGGCGGGGGGTCTCTGCTCAGCAGGAAGCCTGCTTTCCCCCCTCCCCCGCCTGCCTCTCTGCCTACTTGTGATATCTCTCTCTCTCTCTCTCTCTCTCTCTGTCAAATAAATAAATAAATAATCTTATAAAAAATATTAAAGTTACCTCTAAGCTTTTGCTGTCCAATATGGTAGCCACTAGCTACATGTGACTATTTATATTTAAATTAAAAATTCAGTTCCTCAGTTGTGCCCACCACATATGCTCAAGAGACACTATATTACAGAACATTTCCATTATCAGGGAAAGTTCTACTGGATAGCACTGCTCTAAGTATTCTAAGTATATGACAAAGCACAACACTGACATTTTGAAGGCAGTGCACGGCAAAGATGGAATTCTTTGATGGCAATAACAGAAAGCACTTATGCATCTCCAAACTCTTTTTAACATTTGGCTTTGGAACAAAATTCCAGACATGAACATTAGAAACAGAAGCTTCAATATTATACCAAGTTGATTAGTATCTACAGAATGCATCAGCTCTCCTACCTTATAAACAAACTGTTCTACAAGATAAAGTTGATTAGTGAAATAATATTTGGAAAGTGCCTAGTCTTTCTTTCTTCTCCAGATATTCCATAGTAAGGACCAAACTTTGTTTTATTAACAAAAGAACTGTCCAGTGGCTGTGCATCCTTCACAAGGTTCTATGTATCCCTTGGCGCCACAGAGGTATAGATTTGCCCCTATATGCTATTTACTCCTTCAAAACTCAGAGCTGGTGCATTTTCTCTTTTATCTGTCACTGGGTACTCTTCCTCACAGAGTTTGTCATTTGCACACTTACCACACCTTGGAATTCTGCCCAAGAAGGGGCCCAGAGAGTTGGACCCCCAAGTTTCTATGTTTAGTATGCAAATTATTAAAAACGCATTTGATAAAAAAGCATTTTCCTCCTTTCTACTATTTGACCTTTCACGACCAGGGCAGTGATTCCGTCATATTCCTTGCAAACCAGAGTCTTCCAAAACCTCTAGAGTACTGAAGTTTATTAATAGGCCTACTATTTAAAGAAATGGAGGGCACCTGGGTGGCTTAGTTGCTTAACGCATGTGCCTTCAGCTCAGGTCATGATCTCAGGGTCAGGCTCCCCACTCCACAAGGAGTCTGCTTCTCATCTCCCCTTGCCCCTTTCCTCTACCCCCGCTAAGTCCTCCCTATCTCAAATAAATAAAACCTTTTTGTGGGAGGGAGATTTTAATCTCATGTAACTTGGAAGGCAGTACAGAGCAAGTATGCCTGATTTCCATCCCTGTTCTACCATGAATTGAATTGACAGGCTCGACCTTGGGCAGATTGCACGGTAAGCCAAGTTTCCATCTATAAAATGGGTAAGAGATTACCATGCCAAATGCTCATTAGTACAAAGTAAGGGCACAAAGTATTTTGTTGATGCTATATTCACCCTTCTGCCTGAAATACTTTACCCCTGGTAGTTCATACAATCAGTTCCTTCTCATCCTTTACACCTCACTTTAAATGTCACCTTCTTAGAGAGGCCCTACCTAACCAAATTCAATATATTCCCAGGTTATTTTCTATTACAGCCACCTGTTTAGCTGTTTCCTGGCACTTCTCACAAACTGTGAGGAATTTATATGTTATGTTAGTTTAGTCCTTCAGCATAGTATTTTTCACCATAATGTAAGTTCCACGAGGACAGCATATCCTGGGAGAATAACACAGTGCCTGCCACCTAGCAGACTCTCAATAATTACTTGGTAGATAAATGAATGAATATTTGAATTAAACAAAGGTAATTGTTTCCTTCCTACCGGACTTCTTATACTTTTCCAAGCAAATATGCATTGTGACTTCTAAAGGGCCACATGGTATGTAGTATTTCTCCAATTTACTCACCACAGAACACTTTCCTTATAGAACATCTTTATATCTCCCAGAAATAATGTTCTAGGGGACATACACTGGGAGAAAAAAAATTACCTCTAAACACCCATTCAGTTGTGTACTGGAAGGTGTAAATAACATCCAGCTGTCATTTAGGAAGTTTATCCATCCAGCTTGATAAAAGAGGGTTAGTTACTCATTTGCACCATGAGAAAACACCAAAATAACTGAACCACACCAGATGATATTCTGATCTCTGTAAATTGATAAAGAATAATGTATCTACTCAGAAAATGACAACAAATGACCCAGAGAAAAAAAATAATAAAGATTTTGCCTAGTTAAGAAGAGACTTATCTACATAAACAAGCCTGATTTGATAAGTCGCACTAACAAGTTCATATCATCTAACACCAGATCAACTTCTATAAGAATTGGCAGTTTTTAAGCTCAATTTCCCAGTTTTTTCCAAGATGCATTACTGCACAATTGGACATGCTAAGTGCCAAAGATAAAGAATTAAGAACAATCAGGAAGACACATCAGCCTGCCATGGAAGTCGGAAGGGGTAAGAACTCCAAACTAATCTGAGAATGTTGCTAGGAAATCCAAGATGGCCACATATCAAAGACCAAAACCTGCCTGCCTCAAGATCATCATACCTAGCCCACAGATGTGTTTTATTGAGTCCAAAAGTATTTAAAACTTTTTAAACTAGTTGCTGATATTTATAAAATGGGAGACTTCCCATAAAAATAGCATTACTAACTTTCCTTGAAAAGTTAGAAGATACAGTCCACTGATGACCCACACTCCCATATAGAGAGAACAGACTAAAATACATAATTTCACTGCCTCCTTTAATTTACCTACCTGACTCCATTAGAGGCATCTGAGTTTGCAACCCTTGGATGTACTCAGTTATACGTCAGGATCTGAATACCAGGAATGAGGAAGAAGCAAGCACAGTCAAACAAAGAAAGATTAGGAAATTACTGTCTGCCATATGGTCCACCCCAATCTGTAAAACAGCTTCCCCCTTACTTGGGACTACTTTCCATGGGCTCCTAATGAAGTGCCAGCCCTTGTCATTTAAGGCTTATGTCACCTTCCTACCCACTCATATCACCTCACCAGGAAGGATTTATTCCCCTCACTTGACATTCCATACCGGTCATGTATGTAATGGTCATAATACCTTTTATGTGCGGCAACATGTTTTCCAAAATGGTTTCAGTTAAGTAAATAAATATGTATTTTTTGTATGTATATGAATATAAAACCACAAAACCACCTCAAAATGGGGTGAGTTAATATTACTATTCCTAACTTGTCAAAGAGAAAAGACACAAAGAGAATATAGTCCTCCCCAAGTAAGAAGAGAGCGAAGACTAATAACCAGATCTCCTGGGTTCTTTCCTCTCTTGGTGGTTCTTTCCTCTTTTCCAAATACTCACTAGACTTGCTATGTATATTAGTCAGGGTCTTAGCAGGAAGCAGACAGCCCCTCCATTTTAGAATACTTTGAGGAGAGTTTAACAAAGGGATTATTTACAGTGGTATGGAAAGAGTATAAGGTAATCACAAATGATTGTGCAGTATCCTAGGACCATTATCATCCCCAAGATGAAAACAGCAAGAGGGAGTTACCACACCAGGAAAGTGAAAACCATATACAGAGTAAAAAATATATGAATATACTGTAGTTTTGGTGGAAGGAAATAGCCAGATGATTCACTTTTTCTAGATCTTCCAATCTCCAACCAGCCTTCTTCCCACTGGCCAAATCAACCAGAAGACAGGACATCTGACTGAGAAAGTTCTTATCAGTCATCACCCATGGCAGAACATAAGGGTATAGAAGAGTAAAAGTGAATTTGAAAGAGGAAACAGAAGATGATTCGTACATTATACTTCTTCCAATCACTTATTTAAAAGGAGGAAAGAAGATATTACATATATTCCCAGTATCAATTTCCCTACAGTGAAACCACTGTTAGAACATCATGTTTAAGAACTACATATTTATTTCCCTTTTCAATAGTGGTTCTTAAGACAGGTCTTTTCTATATCAAAGTAGCCCTTCTAAGGTTTTAATGAATTCATTAAATGCATTTTAATAGCTTAGTGGTCTTTGGTATAAAAATACCACTAAAGGGTGCCTGGGTGGCTCAGTGGGTTAAGCCTCTGCCTTCGGCTCAGGTCATGATCTCAGGGTCCTGGGATCGAGTCCCGCGTCGGGCTCTCTGCTAGGCGGGGAGCCTGCTTCCTCCTCTCTCTCTCTCTCTCTCTGCCTGCCTCTCTGCCTACTTGTGATCTCTGTCAAATGAATAAATAAATTCTTAAAAAAAAAATACCACTAAAATTTTTCTCTTAATCTAAAAACACTATGTTCATTGGTTTCTTCTTGTTTTCTTGTTTGGTGGTAAATAGACCTTTTCAGGTCTATTTAGTATATTCTATTATAAAAATCAGGCTAGCGTGCCTGGGTGGCTCAGTCAGTTAAGCATCTGCCTTCAGCTCAGGTCATGACCCCAAGCGCCTGGAACTGAGTACCGTGTCAGGTTCCTTGCTCCACAGGGAGTCTGCTTCTCCCTCTGCCCTCCCCTCACTTGTTCTCTCTCTCTCTATCTCAAATAAATAAAATCTTTCAAATAAATAATTTTTTTTTTAAAAAATCAGACTATATTCCCCCAAAGAATTACATTTGCTTCCTTGGTCAATGATTCTATTACTTATTATATATAAAAATCACTGGCAAATTATGTCCTTAAGTATCTATGATACTTTTAGAAAGATGTCTTTGAATCCCAAAAAGTTAAGTATATTTACTAATCAAGACCAAAACATCTTCCTATCTATTTGCTTCAAATGGAAGTTTAGAACCTTGAAGACATTCTGCTAAGCAAAATAAACCAGTCACAAAAGGACAAATGTTGTATGATCCTTTTTACATTAGATTCCTAGAGTAGCCAAATTCACAAAGAAAGTAGACTGGTGGTTGCTAGGGGCCAGGAGTAAGAGAAATGGAAAGCTTTAGGGTTTAATGGGTAAAATTTCAGTTGAGGAAGATGAAAAAGTCCTGGAGATGGATGCTGTCAATCACTGCACAACAGTGTGAATGCACTTAATGCCACAGAACTGTACAAAGATTAAAATGGTAAATTTGATATATGGTGAGATATATATAAATATATACCCACAATAAAAAAAGAAAATTCAGAAATTAGGATATCAGCATTAACTAAGGCAAAAATTTTATTTAATATCTCTACTTGCTTTTCCTATCTAAAAATATCTTTAAAATATAATCAATGGGTATCACTGATTTTCTTAGCCAAATTTCTATCTTCAGTATATTTAAGAATCCTCCTGTTGTTGGACTTAACATTTCTACATGGGAAGGCCCAATTTCACCTGATCCTTCTAAACAAACTCTACTCTCCAGCCCTAGTATTCATTCTTAGAATAAAAGTTTATGTAATCCCTCAGAAGCAAGTCCTTAGATTACCATGCGCATGGCCCATGCAAGGTACTGAAGTTTCAAAGATGATTAAATCAAGATTATTGCTATCAAGGAGCTCAGTTAGTGGAGGATATAAATACGGCTGGATTATATTTCCTCTTCCCCCCAAATTCAAGCAGGTAATCAACCCTGCTTATTGTCTTAGGGACAGCATGTATTAGGATAGAAAATGGAAGAGCTTAGGAACCTTTTAGGTTTTGTCAAAACAAAAGACAAATTACAAATTACAGCTCCATATGGAAGCTACCAAATATGTATTAATAGTAGATTGGATAAATAAATTATGGTCAATCCATTGGAAGTATATTGCCAGCAATGAGAATGAACAAACTAGTGCAACAACATCATAGATGAAACTCAGAAATAAAAAGCTGGGAGGGGGGCTGGAAACCAGACGGAAAAGAAGATGTACTCTGCAAGTCAATCTATATAAAATTCAAAACATGGTGAGAGAAGGCCAGAGAGTAGTTAACATTTGAGGAGGGGGTTTAGCTCAGGGTTAGTGATACAAAAGGGCTTGAGAAAGGCTTCTGGAATGCTGGATAATGCTCTATCTCTTAATTTGGGAGATGGTAACATAGATATGTATCATGTCAAAAAAGTTAATTGAACTGTAAATTTATGGTTTCTGCTCTTCCCTATATATGACTATTACAGTCAATTAAAATTTTACTTTAAAAATTTCTGCTCTCTTTTTCAGGGGAGATAAAGTATATAGTATGTCAGATGGTGGTAAGGGCTATGAAGAAAAAAATAAAGCAAGGATAGGGCATAAGGATTGCCAGAGTATGCAGGTGGATATGGAAAGGGATTTCCAATTTTCAAGGTCAACAAAGGCTGAACTGAGAAAGTAATGTTTGATTAGAAACCAGAAAAGTGAGGGTGTGAGCCCTGCAGCCTTCTAGGGGACAGTGAATAGAACAAACAGTTCAACCTATGCTTCTACACTACAGTCTATACAACATGGAAGGAACTGTCCACCTATTTTCTACCTTCCTTTCTTATTTTAGTGCAACTATGACAGCCAAGATCATTATGGCTTTTTTTTTAAAGGTTGTTTCTCCATGTGTATACACAACAGAACAAGACAAAACAAGATAAACCCTTAGAGGAAGGGGATTCACAGGCACAGACACAGTTAGTATGCAGAACAAAAGTCAAAGGGATGAGTTTACCCAGACTAGAAAGAAACCAATCCAAACTAGAGATAGAAAGTTGAAAGAGAAATCACTCATTTTTGCTTGCTCACTCATAGTGAAGACAAATGTTAAATAATCAGCAACCTCCCCACACCTAAGACAATACACACATACTCACACATGTGTTTTCAATTTTCTGTCAAGAATCACCAGACACATAAGGAAAACTTCTAACAGAAGAGTGACAAAACAACAAACAAAACACTTTAGCAAAAAGGTACATGGAAGACACAGAGTCAACAAAAATAAAAAAGGTATTTTAAAATATATTTTTTCTGGGCCCCTGGGAGGCTTAGTTGGTTAAAACTGACTCTTGATTTCAGATCAGGTCATGATCTCAAGGCTGTGAGATCAAGCCCTGTGTGGGGCTCCACACTGGGCATGGAGCCTGCTTAGGATTCTCTCTCTTCCTTTCCTTCTGCCCCTCTTCCCTCTTAAAAATATATATATATTTTATATTTAATATATAAATATATAAAACATATGTTTGGGGGGCAAAAAGATGCTATTTTTAAGTAGGGGGTGACAGAACTATACAATTCAATGGATGAATTTCCCAGTCTATAAATGATATCTCAATAAAGATAGTGAGGCCATGACCTCAACTGCCAGGATATGGCCTGACAAGTGTGCTGAGGAGAGCTGCAAAAAGCTAGCCTTAGCTACATGTGTCTACTGAGCACCTGAACTGTGGCCAGTCCAAGTTGAGATGTGCTATTAGTATAAAGTACACACTGAATTTCTTAGTACAAAAAAAATTATAATTATCTCATTAATAATTTTATACATTCAGTACATGTTGAAATGACAGAATTTGAGTATATTGGGTTACATAAAATATAGTAACAAAATTAATTTCATACGTTTCTTTTTACCTTTTTAATGTGGCTTCTAGAAAATTTTTAACTTCATATGTTGCTCAAGTGGGGCTTATATATTATATTTTTATTGGATAGTACCACACTAGATAATAAGTGCATTTGAAGACAAAGGCTGTATCTAAGTAATTTTTGTGTTCTCCAGGGAGCCTAAATCATAGAAGACCTTCAGTAAGTATTTGCTAAATAAATAAATAATGAATGAATGTTTTCACAGCACTAATTTCCAACTATGTCATTTTGAAAGTGCATTTTGGAAGTGCACCCACCCTGAGGCAAGCAGAGAGTCAATTCAGGTAACTTGAATTGCCTATTCTTACCTTCTGTTGATTATTTAAAAGTATTTTTGGTATACTTCAAAGATCACAACTTATCCCCCTCAAACGTTCTATTAGTACAATATTCATTTTAATGACTAGCCTCAATTATTTCAGTAGCTGTGATCACAGAGACTTCTGAAACTAAGGAATGAAGAAATCTACCACCTTATCTTTTAAAGCCTGCCCTCTAGTGCTCGTATTATTAGAACACATTTGTCCACAAAGATCGTTTGCTTTAGGAAAAGTAACTATGAAATCTGCACACAACAATATGTTGCAAGACTCAGAAAAACGTAGTAAAAACCAAATGTTGCAGATAGTTAAAATATTGGTCTCAATTGAACCAGTTTAATGAAGGAAGTTGAAGAGAAAATACCCTTCAGCCTCATTTTTTAAATATCAATATTCCATTTTATTAAAATGGACAAACTTGCAATGTAATTTCCTACCAATATCACTTCCAATATACCCAAATAAACACTCTACCAGATTGATCAAAGTAACTCATAACGTTGGGATAGGAACTAATTCAGGAAAATGCTTATGAGTCCTCCTAAAGAATTCTAAAAATGTCTCAAGCACTTTGGATTTTTACAGAGCAGAACAGGGCTTAAATAGCCAGTAGCCCTAACCCAGCAAAGGGGAAATATAATGCATGGTATTAGGACTGGCTAGGAAATTTTTGGAAAATAAGAGAAGAGGAGTGTGGTTATGGTAGGTGATTCCCAGTACCGGATAGAGACTGACTCCAAAAGTGGGAACAAGAGAAGCCCCTGGGTGACAGGCTTCCTGTAAGGTCTGTCTAAGCAAGTAGTAAGGTCAGTAATGAATCTGCAGAACTGAGTGCCAAGAGCAATCTTACGGGAAATAATATACACAAACTTCAAGCGGGTGGTGCCGAGTCAAGAACCCAAGCAGAGGCCAATCTTCAGTGACAAGAATAGAGCATCCAAGAAGGCACAGTGTTCCTGCTGCAGCCTGAAAGAGCCAGGCCCATGATGCCACAGCAAGTCCAAACGCCTGAGGAGGGCAAGACAGGATGCCTGCTCCCAGCGAGTCACTTCTGCCAATGGCCTCCTATCCCTCAAACATGTCCTGCCTTCATGGGGACTCCCCTAGAAGCCAGTTAAGTGTCTCAGGATGAAAAATATCCAAAAATACCAAACCCATTTAGATAGCTGCACATAACATGCTACCGCTCATTTACAGCTTATAGCCCTTCTTTGGGGTGACTATGAGGGTAATGAAGAAGAATTATCTAGGAGGGCTGAACTCCAAATAATACATCTGTTTACTTTGCAAGAAAAGAAGGCCTAGACTTGGAATCCTTCATAAATTCCTGGGCAGTGGCTAATGTTCTGCTGAATAATCAAGGACCTGAAAGGAGTAATAGTAAAGGACTGATGGCTAGGAGGTTGAAAGATTGAAGAATGTGGATGGACTGATCATTTGAAAGGGCTCTGAGGATGAGAATGCCCACACCAATTCTCAGTAAAAGGCTCAACTGCAAAGTCTGGGGTTTTGTTGTTGTTGTTGTTGTTGTTGTTGTTGTTGTTGTTGTTTTGATACTGCAGAAGTTCTTAATCATCCTCCGTCTCCTTTGCTCTTCTTCCCAACCTCTTCAAGTTGGAAAGTTCCCAAGTTGGAAATCAATCTAGAGCTTCTTCTCTTCTCTATCTATACTCTCGCTTTTAGTAATCTTATCTAATCTTGTGGCTTTTAATACTACTTATAAAATGTGTCCAAAACTATCTCCATCTCCAGACTCAAATATCCAGTTATCCACCTGACATCTCCATTTAAATATCTGAATATCTTCAACTGAACATATCTCAACCAAACATACCAAAACTAGTCTTCCCTAAAACCTACCCCTCCTTCCCCTGAAACTAGACTTCCCCATCTCATTTGATGCCAACTGGGATGGGCACATGGATGTTCTCTCTAAAGAATCTGATATTTAGGGACGCCTGGGTGGCTCAGTTGGTTAAGCAGCTGCCTTCGGCTCAGGTCATGATCCCAGCATCCTGGGATCGAGTCCCACATCGGGCTCC